>NC_137811.1:69873939-69946439 GCF_963921795.1 Nannobrachium achirus | reverse complement strand
ATCCAGCCTGCAGATGAGCTCTGACATTCAACCCCGCCTGAGATACCCCCAACCCTGTGTCACTAGGTCCTGACTCCTAGGATATTGTGTCACGATGGGGTCACAAAAAGCCATTTCAGCTTCAGTCTGGATAGTAACGTGGTGTGCTGCTCTTTTTGTCTAAATGTGACTGGCACACCAAGTCATTCATTTTCAACGAGTGGCAAGCGGGAGAGAAGTGGCCAATCTGACAGGAGTTGAGGGACAAGTGGCCATGATATTTAATTGTGAAACTCTCGCGTCCATGCTCATCTCATGCACATGCACATCAGGGTTTAAATGTTAGTCAAGTCGCTTGTGTAAATTCGTTAAAGTTTATAACAAATCTTATAATAAGAGTATAACAAATCAGAAAATCCATGCAGGGTTTTTGACAGCTGCTGAAATTCACAAAAAAAAATACAGCCGAAAAAATCTGCTCTAAGTAGCATATGAGGGATCAAACTAGGGGTTTTTAATGATTCTGAATCCATTGCAAGCATTTGTTTTGAAAAACATTCCTTGTGAAAAGTGATGGCCTTTTTTAGCCCAAGGAATGTTTTTGTGTGCAAAGCAAATGCTTCCAATGGATTCAGAATCATGAAAAAAACCTATTCACATGCTACTTAAACCAATTATACAAGCTGTGAGCTAATATAACTGCTATTTCTGAGAACCAGTGTTCTAAACCACTGTTCTAAACCCTACGCTTTTTGAAAAACATAGGTTGCTATATCTAAAATGACTTTCCCGATTTTTAGAATCGACCTCAGATATATAATAATAATTATTATGGATTGCATTTTTATAGCGCTTTTCTAAGCAAGTTACGGACTCAAAGCGCTTTACAATGGTTAATTCCTTCTTACATACATTGAGAGGTGAAGCTGCGAACAGCGCTAACTTCCCACAGCAATGGTGGCAAGCTGACACTGACCGACACATTGTAGGCCACTTCGACATGTGAGCCAGGATTCGAACCGCAGCCAACCCACGGATCATTGGACAACCTGCTCTACCTCCTGAGCCACAGCCACCCTATTGTGCCCTAGATCTAGATTGGTGTATGGTGCATAGTGAAACACCTTCGCCGCCAACTGTTGGCTGCCATGGCGGGCGAGTCAGCAAAACACAAGCTGTGTTTGAATATTTAATCCTCCTAGAAGCACTAACATATCCAACACCTTTTCACCTTGCTTTATTCTCTCCGTATTCGTTCAGAGAGATTGTTAGTGCTTCCAGTGGGTTGAAACGTATAAACAGCTTGTCGTATATGAAACGGAAGAATGCAACTTTTTTTTTACACAATTATGGGTAACGGCTGACAGGCGACAGCAGCTGAATTTTGGGTATATTTCATACCAGGAAAGACACTTCCTGTCAAATCAACTGAAAGCAGGTGCACAGAAATACTGAAATGAAACTAAATCCTCATTATGGTATTAGCTTCAGCTGGTGTTTATCGACCTGTCAACTAGACTATATCCTGCGTGTGTTTTTGTTTGTATTTGACAGACACATTGTCGCCTGAACAAAGCCAAGTCAAGTCAAGTGTGATTATTACGTATATACAGTAGCCTACCACCCAAATCACTACAAATGTATACCATTGCTCTTTACATAATAGAGTAGGTCAGTTAAGTCACATACAGTATGAATGAACAACAATGAATGCTCAAAACGCTCAAAGAACCTTGTGAAATGCTACTTGGACACTTGTCGCTGTAGCATAATATGTAATATATTTTATTGGCCACAAGACATGACCGTCACTGCAGTCGTATTAGAATGGGGGAGAGGGGGGTGGGAAGGGTTGCGGTTAAGGGTCTTAAGCCTTCTGATATATTGCAGATGTTATTCAGCAAAGATTATGCCAATTATACCAGGATTATGGGTGATATTAAGTCAGTAGAAGTCAAAAGCACAGTGAGCTCATGGTCTCCTGTCTCCACTAAAACGTGTTTGCTGCCAACTGGTTCACTGGTCCATGGCATCACAGGCCTCTGTTCAACCACTTAAGCCTTATACAATAAATTGCGCAAAAAATGGCTAAAACGATGCTTCAAGCTGACACTGTGTTGCGTTAACTCATTTGTAGCCGATCCCGCGTATACGCGCGATATATACTGTATATGCAGTAAAGCTGGCATAGTTTGCCCATAACATGGAAGCCAACGGTCTTTCTCATCTTTAATGTCCATTTTCTCCAAAAAACACTTTTGATGCCAAGGATGGCATTGGATTCTCGCTAAAATAGCAAAAGTATAAAGGGATCCATCTTCCACTCTTGTTTACATCAGCACCAGAACTACTTCCTAGTGAATCGTAAAGGTCGTCAAGTAGGAATTGTGAGCTCGATCTACTTCCGGCCTCCAAAATAAGAGACTGGCCGCGGACGGAGCAGGCAGCCGGCAGCTTGGATTTTTAACCCTTTCATGTCTGGAGCACTAAATGGGTTACATATCAAATATAGCCGACCTACAAGGTCTCAACATGTCACATTGCAGTGCATTGTGAGCTTGTTGATCGGCCATTTTTGTATTTTCTAAATAAATAAATGATTTGAAAAGGGACATTATGCATGGGAAAGGACACCAACTTTAAAGTGGTTAACAGACATATCATCTTGGGACATGACATTGAGTATCTTGAAAAGCACTATAAATCTGATTACTATTCTTATTCTTACTTTGTGATATACAGTATATATACAGTTACTTCGACATAGACCTTTAAAGTGCCTCAAAAATGGTGAACGTTTATTTTTATTTGAGTTGCTCTTTCTGAATACAGTTTTCCACACACCACTGCACCCCAAATGATTCATTTATTGCCTGGGGATTATACTTATACGATAGGGGAATTGTTAAGGATTCAATTTAGAGCAGCCACCCTTCGGATATCAAATAAATAAAGCATTCCAGTTTTAATCCAACTTAAGAGGAAATAACTTTAAGAAATGGACAAGTTTTTTCCTCCACAAACTGTAGGCGTGATTATCTCCTTTAGCTACTCCCAGAGTGCTTCAGATTTACATATTTAACATGTAACAATTCAGAAAAGGTCCTTATGAGGGATAATGTTCCCAGATCCCCCTACAGAGGCCTCCCACCTTAAACCATTATAGAAACACCTCTGAATCATTCTTATGTATGTACAGTATGTATGTATGTATGTATGTATGTATGTATGTATGTATGTACAGTATGTATGTATGTATGTACATACAGTATGTATGTATGTATGTATGTATGTATGTATGTATGTATGTACATACAGTATGTACAGTATGTGCTGTATGTATGTATGTATGTATGTATGTATGTATGTATCTATCTGATGGCTGGTCTGGTGGCTTTCATATCATACTGACTATCTGTCAGGAATGAGTACCGGGCAGGACCCCAAAGCAGACAAGCAATGCAGGAAGGTTCAATGGGTTTATTTAACTCAGTGGGTAGAATGACAGAACTCAAACACAAACTCACACGACATAGCTAGGTCTACTGACCAACAAGGAAACCATGCACACACAGGACTTAAATAGACAGGGGGTAACACCACACAGGTGAACTCAAAGACAAATCAACACCAGGATTGGCTAGGACACAACTGGACACAGGCGGAGAACATGATGACTAATCAAAGGGAGGTGAGACAAGGCAGGTAAACAGAACTACAGGGACTGACAGGAAGACACAGAACAATACTACAAAATAAGATACAGAGCACTAAGGCAAACACAGTAACAGAAACCAAAACCAAACAGCACAGTAATCTAGACAAATACAGATGCGAATACAGAACAACAGAACAGAACATACTGATTGGTCAGAAACACCATAAGACTCCAAAACCTAAATAAGGACAATCAATGTCCAAAGTCCAGAACATATACAGAATTACATCAAAATCACAACAAGACCAACATATATGTTCAGAAACGTATCATGTCCCAAGTCCGCTGCATGGCGTGACATTAGCGACCTACGGTCGCAACTAGACCAGGGAATAAAATACATAGAAATACAAAACCAAGCAAAGTCTGTGACTGTGACACCTTGTTTCAATTTCCCCTTGTTGCAAAAAAGAAAAAACTGTCTTGTACATCGATGCCTGCCTAAATGCGGGTCATGACCGAAATGAACAAGATTACAGATACAAGCTGCAGAAATGGGATTTCCTCAGGAGGGTGGCTGACATCTCCCTTAGGGACCAGGTCACAAGCTCAGTTATCCCTTAGGGACCGGGTCACAAGCTCAGTCATCCTTGAGAGAGACTAGAGTAGAGCAACTGTTCCTTTGTGCAGAAAGGATCCAGTTGAGGCTGGTTCAGGCGTGGAGTAAGGATGCCTCCTGCATGGTCGCCTCCCCAGGGAGCTTTCCCAGGCACACCCAGCTGGGAGGTGGAGACCTCAGGGCAGACAGAGGACCAGGTGCTGGGATTATATATAAATATATATATATATATATATATATATATCCTGGGCTAATGTGGCCGTGGAAAGAAAGCAATTTTTTTTTATTTTGTGATGGAATTGCCTATTCCAGTGTGTGTGTGTGTGTGTGTGTGTGTGTGTGTGTGTGTGTGTGTGTGTGTGTGTGCGTGCGCGCGCGCGCGCGTGTGCGCACGTGTATGCATGCAGGCACACACCAGGATTAAAGGAATAGTTCACCCCCAAAATGACTTTTTTTCTATGGATTACTCACCCCATGGAGACATGAGTTCAATAATATTTCTTTTAGACAATAATTTAATTTAAATGAATTTAGCCCCATTGATCCCGGATGGAGACCCAACCGGAAATCAATGGTGCAACATTTATTATGATCACATTTTTATCTTAACAATGAGACAAAAAGTAAAAGCTATTATTGAACTCAAGTCTCCATGGTGTGAGTAATCCATAGAAAAACAGTCATTTTGGGGGTGAACTATTCCTTTAAGCTCTCCGTCAACCTTTTCGGAGTCACTGCCCTGATTCTTGTTCATGAGGTGAGTGGGCTGACTACTAGGGGTCCCTCTGAGGGTCTCCCCTCAGAAGTACAAGATGTGGGGGGGAGGGGCGGTTCCTAGTGGAATCCCGAGGTAGGGGAGAGGGGGATCGAATCTACTGCATCAAATAGCAAACCATGTGTCTCTCTGTCTCTCTCTCTGTGTCAGAGCAAGACTCTGAACCCCTAGTTGCTCCCGGTGAGGTTGGTGTCTTGCATGGTTTCCTCTGCCATCGGTGTATGAATGTGTGTGTGAATGGATGAATGTGATGCACAATCTCTGTAAAGCGCAATAATATAAATGCACCATTTACCATTAACCATTCTCTCTGTCTCTCTCTGCCTCTCAGCAATACTTCATTCTGTTGATCCTGACGGACGGCGTGATCACGGACATGGCGGACACCAGGGAGGCCATCGTGCGGGCGTCCCACCTGCCCATGTCCGTCATCATCGTGGGCGTGGGCAGCGCCGACTTCAGCGACATGCAGATGCTGGACGGAGACAACGGCATCCTGCGCTCGCTGAAGGGAGAGCCCGTCCTCAGAGACATCGTCCAGTTTGTCCCCTTCAAGGACTTCAAGAATGTACGTCCTTCTCTCTCTCTCTTACCTCTTTACGGTCGGTCTGTCAGACAGAAAGACAGACAGACAGACAGACAGACAGACAGACAGACAGACAGACAGACAGACAGACAGACAGACAGACAGACTGTCTGTCTGTCTGTCTGTCTGTCTGTCTGTCTGTCTGTCTACTCTCTCATTCCTTCTCTGACCATCTCCATTTCATGGTCCAGTTCATCCATGAAATTCAACCTTTATCTCTCTCTCTCTCTCTCTCTTTCAATTTCTGCATCTTTACTTCTCACCTTTCTCTCTCTCTCTCTCTCTCTCTCTCTCTCTCTCTCTCTCTCTCTCTCTCTCTCGTTCTGGTGCATGCTGGGAGCTATACGTTGAAGTGAGGGCGTTTCTCTGGATAACTTTAAGCTCCCATCCTCTCTGCATCACATTATGGTAAGGGTTTTTGATCAAATCATTTGCAGATTGACGCTGTGATTATAACGTCCGTCTACGGTGTCGGACTTTGAAGGTGATGCTGTCAGCTGAGACGCCACTCCTGGCCATCTGTCGAAAACTGGGTTGAATGAATATATTAGACAAGAGGAGGCCATGGGGGAACAGAGTTGGCATAGTGGTCTGGTGTAATGTATGCCTCCCACATGGATACAGCGGTTGTGAGTAATGTCTAGTATTTGAATTGGATTGCACACAGAGTCAACGTACAGGATAAGTGTTTCTGGTGTCCCACCGTTTACAATTTAGGTATTTATCAGACGCTACTGTCCAGAGCAATAGATCAGAGTTGGTGATATTAATTCTTGACAACCAACCACAGGGTGAATGGTCAAGTACGTGGCATACATATGTGCTACAAAGCAGAGTCCTGCAACCGGACGGGTACCCGGGGAATTAAGAGTGGCAGCCGACCTGGCGACTGGCGTTTATGTAAATACTGTATGTTGCGTCGCAAACGCTGAGGACGGCGTGCAGTGACGATCGAGTGCGATGACATTTGGAAGCAAGCGGCTGTAGGCCATTTACTTTACTGCATGTAATCACGGATAGAGGGCTGTATGACGGGTAAATCTTTTGACGGGTGGGGCGGATCTGGTTTTGATTTTTATATAATGGCGGGTAATGGGTCGGTCCATGGATCTGATTAATGATGGGCGGGGCGGGCACGGGTTGTCAGAATTGGACCTGTGCAGGTGCAAGACTCTGCTACAAAATAACTTTACAAGGGAATGCGTCAAACGTGGAATCTGTTTTATCGTCACATAAGGTGCTCAACCAACACATTCTCCCTCCCGTTTTGTCAAATGAGTGACGAGTGTGGACAGGATTTGACCAGGCAGCACCAGCTGCTGATGCAACGGGATGGTCCTGACATGTTGGATGATTCTAGAATGTTCTGCATATCGATATGGAACTGGAACGGCGCTGAGTCAGCAAAAGCTGACTTTCTACATGGTGCAAGTCTGCTGATTCTACAATCCTTCAAAATCCTAAGAGCTTTCTGAAATATGTATGTATGTATGTATGTACGGCAGTGGTGATGTGATACGAGATTTTACATTTGCTATCTTTGAATAGCCAAGGCTTAAGCCAACCAATGTGCTGTATAAATGGGTATAGCTGAAATCTAAAATTACGCAGATGCTTTCCTGCATTGAATGGATCAAATGTATTAAGTGCACACGGGAGCTACCGGGAGCGTTGGAGAGACTTGGACATATATACTCTTTTAAACATTATTCCAAAACTGAGAGGAGCTGGTCATTTGCACAAGGTTGTGTCAGGGGTGTAGTTGTCCCAATTTAAAATTAATCAAACACGGAACTGAAAGTTCGTATGATTGGCTGCTAGTTGTGCTGTTCTGGCACCAGAAGCAACATGTTCTCCATAGGATTCCAACATTCCATTCTATTCCCCCAAACTTTTACAATTGATTTTCTTCCCTTAATAAACATTATCATAAATACTTTATGGTTCCTGTCGCTAGTTTAAAGCCTCGTTTCAATCACCATGATATGCGTTTTGTGAAAATATGGTCCAATTTATGTTATATTTGATTTTTATAGCAGGGTATGCTGTAGGAGGGGCTTGTGATCATAGTCTTATGATGATTCTTCTTCGTGTGCTTTATTTTCGGCAAGCTCAAGACAATGTCCCATGTATCCCTGTGGTTGCATGTGGCAGCCAATAGCATTCGAGATGGTATCATTTCTACCCGTTGAATTCTACAATGATGGCGGCACCCATACAACGGCCAAAAAAGCTTCATTTGCGCAGCATAGAAACCAGTGGCTTTCCACTGTCCATATTTGTATTACAGTCTATGGGTTGTGTCAGGCTTTGCCTCTATTAAAGAGGAAAAATCTGAGATAACATAATTTGGATTACTATCTCCAATTCTAATCTATAGCTCCGCCTGGGGAGATAACAGAAAACAACTTGTGCGTTTAACTCACCGTGAAATAAGCTTTCATTTAAGTACATATCCAGCTTGACTTCAAAGAGACATTTACATGGCATATGCAACAGGCAACGTGAGCGTTTATTCCACACTCTGGAGGAAGCCGGAGAACCTGGAGAGATTCCCCCAAACAAAGACAAAGACATGGGGCTGTGCATACAAATATGGTCTGTTGTTGTGTTGGCATTGATGTTTGTTTGGTCCCAGCTGTCAGTAAACTCAAAGAGGGCAGAGGAGTGGAGGAGGTGGGGGGGGGGGGGGGGGGGGGGGGGGTCTCGGTGGGATTTGTGGAGGGGTTGAACAAGGTGAATCCTCATAGTCTGGGGCGTTAGAGATATTTCGCGCTATATTAGTCTAAAAGTGCCAAATTTTGCACAGATGTAGCCCAGGACATGCTCTAATGATTTAGCTAGGGCGCCCGAGTCGGCGACCTTCAGTGTCGCCACAGCGGCCAAATCAAGTTGGGCTCCCATAGATTTTCAATACAGGAGGAAAATACCCAGGAAAACACTTTTTTTCTGGGTATTTAAGTAGGATGTGAGGGGTCTAACAAGGGGTTTGTCATGATGCTGAATCCATTGCAAGCATTTGTTTTGCACAAAAAACATTCCTTGGGCTATAAATGGCCTCAGAAAACGATGCATGTATGGGTGAGCATTCATGTTAGTCGGAGGGCTTAGGTTTTTTTTTCTCGTGCTAATCAGTCTAAAAGCGCAGAATTTTGCACAGATGTAGCCCAGCTAGGGCATGCTCTAATGATTTAGCTAGGGCGCCCGAGTCGGCGAACTTCGGGGTCGCCACAGCTCCAGAAAACACCCACAAAACTCTGAATAAAGATGACTCATCACTTTTCATCACTAAACCATCGTTTTCTGGGGCCATTTGTAGCCCAAGGAATGTTTTTTGTGCAAAACAAATGCTTGCAATGGATTCAGCATCATGAAAAACCCCTAGTTAGACCCCTCACATCCTACTTAAATACCCAGAAAAAAAGTGTTTTTCTGGGTATTTTCCTCTTGTATTGAAAGTCGATGGGAGCCCAACTTGATTTGGCTGCTGTGGCGACCCCGAAGGTCGCCGACTCAGGCGCCCTAGCTAAATCGTTAGAGCATGCCCTGGGCTACATCTGTGCAAGATTTTGCGCTTTTAGACTAATTAGCACGAAATTACCATGTCATCTCCCTAACGCCCCCGACTATCACAGGAGAAAGTTGGTGAGCACGGCGGAAACTCCTCTTCCTCTTGGCGCTGATAACGCCAGTGGTGGAAAGTAACAAAGTACATTTACTCAAGTACATTTACTCAAGTACTGTACTTAGGTACAATATTTTGTTGTCCGTCCGTTTGTTTGTGCTCTGACATCATGCTCTGATCAGTCTGATGTCACTGTGATGTCAGGGGAACCGCTCTACCAGAATGGGTTTGCCACTCTGACATCAAGCTCTGGCTTCACTGTGATAATCACACTAACAGAATCGCATTTATGCCCATATATGGAGTTCCCTGATGTCATCAATATTAATGATGCCCTGTTAGAGAGATCCCTGTGATGCCAGGGGGAACAAATCCCTTTTATGCCCATATATGGAAATATGGAGATCCCTGTGATGCCAGGGGAACAAATCCCTTGTATGGCCATATATGGAGATCCCTGATGTCCACATCCCTGATGTCCACATCACTGTGGCGCGGGGCGAGGTCGCTTGTCGCCCTGAGGCGTCTTACATATATTTGAAAACTTGTGAAATGGGACTTTCTGCAGATAGATAATGAGTATTTTTACTTTTGGTACTGCAATTATATTTTGATGATGCCAATACTTGTGTACTTTTACAACTAGACTTTTACTTGTAACATGCAGAGTGTTTTTTCATTGAGATATTGATACTTTTACTTTCAGTACTTTTTCCTCCACAGTTTAAAGCTCTCTTCAGGCGAGTGTGGAGGCGGCTCTCGTTCACCCTCTAGGCCGTGTTGTGTTATGCAGGGACGTGCTGGGCCCCTGATTCAGCCCGGGAAAAAGAGTTGTAGAGGCCCTCATTGCGCACTATAGAGAGAGATCTCTCTATAGCGCTGCTGCTACTCAAAGATTTGCCATTTCAGATCATGACAAGTGACAAGCCAGTGGGCCAATTACAGGAGTTATATTTTGTCGTTGTCGGGTGGAAACCTTGTATGTCCAAAACCGTTTGTTTTGTATTTATCATTTAAAAAATGATTTAAACTAGTGAAAACAGCCGATCTACAAGCACACAACGCCTCGCGGTGCGAGGCGTTGTGTGCTTGTAGATCTGCTGTTTTCACTACTTTTGTGTAACGGCCAGGGCTTTGCTTTGCGAAAAAAATGTACAAATTTGAAACTTGGAGATACAAGGTTTCTGCCCGACAGTGACGATTTATTTTGTTGGCCGCCCAGCCCCCAAAATGGAAACAAAGGCCGACATTTTATTTGTATTTTTTTCCTAATGGCCGGCCTGGACCGGACGGGAATGAACCGGCCGTTCGGGAGTTGTCCCGCTTTTCCCAATGGCCAGCACGTCCCTGGTGTTATGTGTCCTTGTTTCGAGCCCTCTTGCCTCTTGTCCTTTGCAGAGGGAACAGATGGGTGACGTAGAATAGGCCACAGATAATGAATTTCACTCCTGACTTATTAAGAAGAAGTTGTTCGCGGTCCCAGAAAAATCGATAAAATGCGCTGGATTGTCGGCACAATGTTGAGAGCAATTTGTTCAGTACCAGCGTTATGTGTTAAATCTCTGGGCTCCTTTCCTGACCGGCAGTAGAGAGGGCCCCTGATGAAACACCTCGATATTCAAAGAGCCGACTGCATGCGCTCAAACGGATCAATAAAGTCTTGTCTCTGGATTTGAGACTGTTGTTTCTCGTTATCACTGGCCCCTTGCTTTCTGATGGTTTTCACTGTTGTATGTGCGGCCACGATATGCAGGATCCTTTCATTCATGAGACCATTGTTCTCAAGAAAGCAGAGTATTCACTGTAGTGTGCACAGGGGCGTCACAAGGGGGAGAAAGTGGGAGGGCCCACGGTGAAGGGGCCTTAATTATTTTATACTTTAGCTATTGAAAAATAGCAAATATACAAGCTCACAGCACAGCACTGAGTGCCGCAGTGTGAGCTTGTATATCTGCTGCTATTTTTTGTTGTGAAAATGTGTGCAAATCTTTGAATAATATGTATTTTTTAAGCAAACACTTGTAACTCAAATTTTGCTTCTACAAGCTTGCAGCGCGCTGTGAGCTTATCTGCTATTTTTCAATAGTTAAAGTGCATAATAATGCGTTCACAGTCTAAATGGCCCTCCCCCTATGAAGAACATCCATGGGGGCCCCGCAGTGAATCCTTGTACCCAGGGCCCAGAATTTGGTGCGACACCCCTGACTGTGCATACTTCTTAGACAGCAAAGAGAGAGAGAGATAAGCATGGGTCTCTCTCTCTCTCTCTCTCTCTCTCTCTCTCTCTCTCTCTCTCTCTCACTATGTATATTTATATCTCTACGTCAGACCATCAATTCCCAGACTGCCTCTCTCATACCCACTCAGCCAAGACCGACTGTTTTTAGATCAGGTGAGCTGAAGTAGCACAAACATACAGTATATATACTGTATAAAGGGGGAAGAAAAAAATAGAATACTTTGGCAAAAACAAAGCAAAAAGGAAAGCACAAAAGAAACAACTTGGACTACTCATGCATTGAAGGAAGCATGAGGTCAGTTCGTTGTCTCCCTAGGCGCGGCAGAGGGAGAGCAGATTACATAAGCAATTGGCACTGGGTGAAAATGGGTTGCAAAATCGTGGGATAAAAGTTATATAAAAAAAAATCAAACCTCGGTTCGAAGTGGAGCGGTGAATTTGAGCAGCTGTACCCTATGTGAGTGAGTGAGTGAGTGTAAACTGTGCCTGTGAGTGAGTGGTGAGTGTGCCTGGCCTGCACAAAACAGCGCCCCTCCTTTAACTAGTGTGTTGTGTGTGGCCACTCAAGGTATTGCCAGGCTACGGACATGGCCAGCCAGCCAGCCACCCACCCAGCCAGCCAGCCACATACCCACGGACATACCTGTCTATTGTATCACATAAAGTATCACTTTATGTCGCTATGTCTGCGTGCAGTGTGCGCACGCCGTATGTGCCCACGGTTAGAGCTGTCACCATTACAAACTTTAATTGACGATTAATTGTCACACAAATAATTGTGATTAACGATTTAATTGTGTTGTTGACAATTACATTTCTGTTTGCCTTCTACGCTTTGAATTTGCACATGGCGGATATGACGCATAACATATTAAATATACCAGTAAGACTCCCTAATCGGGAGATAAGCGACCGTCAGGTCGCATACCCAAACTTTTGAAGGCAATCATAGGCAATCAGGAGGGAATATGGGAAATGGGACAGATCCATGTTGATGACATGACTGTAGAGATACTGTGTACCGCTTTGCGTGATTTTAGGCCAAAATCTGTAGGAAAAGAATCGGCCTGATGGTGGCGACAGACATTGTAATTGTGACAGGACTGCCCATAGTCTCACTATGTGTGTCTGCCTCTGTCTGTGTGTGGTGTGCGGTCTGTCTGTCTGTCTGTGTGATAAATTGTAAAACAGTGGTGTCATTATGCACAGTGCGTCTCGCTAGTAATTGATCCCACACAGGATGGGCGATTTGCACCCGTTCATACTTGCGGGCATGCCTGGAATGGCGGGTCTGATATTATGAATATGAAATATCCCACTAGACAAAGAGTCTAGAATAGAAATACCCGGAGTTACTGTGAGTTGAATGTAATCATATTTCCTTTGTTGCCACGGAGAATAAGTTAAGAGAAAAGACAAGCAGAGAGAGATGTTCTGGGATCCACAGGTTGGTTGGTTTATTGCATAGAATATGAAGCCATGGTTACAGAGAGCCAGGCAGCCCTTCGGCTCCCGGCTGGAGAAGACCCCCAAGACATTATTTTGCTCAGGTTTTATACACTTTCAGAGTTAGCTGAGACAGATTCTGTAATTCCATTGGCTCAGAGACCCAGACATGTTGATTCTCTTTTGAGATTAGATTTAGCATATTGTACCCAAATGGCCTTCTGTCTAAACAACAGGTTACCAACACCTCCGTGGGCCACTGGCCCCCAGCTCCTAGATTTAACAAAGGGAATATTAATGATGGTCACACCCTGATGCCTGAATAGTTGAGACAGGCAGGCGGCTGCCACATCACCTCCACTTTTGACTGTAAACCCCCCTTTGTTGAGCTGTAGAATTTATACAGTATAGTATACAATATCTAATTCATGGTAATATTTGGTGAATATGAGTTTCACATACAAAAAGAAAATATATCGTCACTGTCGGGCAGAAACCTTGTATCTCCAAGTTTCACATTTGTACGTTTTTTCACCAAGTAAAGCCCTGCTTCATCATAGGCTGTCGCACACAAGTAGTGAAAACAGCCGATCTGCAAGCACACAACGCCTCACGGTGCGAGGCGTTGTGTGCTTGTAGATCTGCTGTTTTCACTAGTTTAGTTCATTTTTAAAATGATAAATACAAAACGAACGGTCTTGGTTTCCACCCGACAACGACGATATTTTTTCTATCCATTATAAAATGCAGTTTCTGAATTCTTTGTCTGACTCTTTGCAAGGAATCATTTTAAGTTCACACTTGGCCTTGTGTGTGTGAAGAGCCTGCAGACAGGTTATTATTCTGTGTGTTCTCTGGAACAATGTGAATGTGATTTCTGGCTCAGATCTAAAAACAGCTGGGTTCTTTAGTCAGACAGTTGAGGCCTTCCGAATTATTCATATCCCAAAGGTTGGCCCCTCCATGCTCTACCAATGCAGGCTTTTAGTGACAGCCTCTCCCCTGCAGGAGACCCCAAATAACACTGCTCTGATGGGCAACCATTTCCAACAATCTTACAGGTATTATTCAATGGATGTATCAGTTAATTTGATTTTTGAGCGGTGGTCACACCGTCTCCTATACGTGGCCGTGCTTGTGGGTATGCGTGTCTGTATGTAGCCTGAGTCTGTATGTAGCCTGCAATACCTTTACTGACCACACATGTTAAGGAAGGGGCGCTGTTGTTCAGGCCAGGCACACTCACACTCTCACTCTCAGCAAGAGCCGTTGGCCACCGCGTCCACGTCCATGGACGCGGCCGTGGACGCGTCCATGGACGCGGACGCGGAAAAAACGTCCGTGGACGCGAGGCCGCGTCCACGGACGCAAACGGCCGGCCGTCCCGGCCGTGGACGCGGCCGTGGACGAGGCCGTGGACGCAGACGGCCGGGGACGCGGCCGTGGACGAGGCCGCGGACGTGGACGCAAACGGCCGGCCGTGGACGAGTCCATGGACGAGGCCGCGAAAAAAAGGCAGCGGAAAAAAAAAAAAAAAAGTGTCTATTGTATGTATTTTTTGATGGAGAATTCAAATATGACCTTCTTTTTTGCATAGGACAACTCTAACCTGTATCAATTGGTATTTTATAATTGCCAATTGTACCCTATCCATCTGAAAAACAAATTGGATGTCTATTGTATGTATTTTTTGATGGAGAATTCAAATATTACCTTCTTTTTGGGATAGGACAACTCTAACCTGCATCAATTGGTATTTTATAATTGCCAATTGTACCCTATCCATCTCAAAAACAAATTGGATGTCTATTGTATGTATTTTTTGATGGGGAATTCAAATGTTACCTTCTTTTTTAGATAGGACAACTCTAACCTGCATCAATTGGTGCACCAACCTACTATCTATCTATCTATCTATCTATCCATCTATCCATCT
The DNA here is from genome assembly GCF_963921795.1 of Nannobrachium achirus. Lineage (NCBI taxonomy): Eukaryota > Metazoa > Chordata > Actinopteri > Myctophiformes > Myctophidae > Nannobrachium > Nannobrachium achirus. The sequence goes on along the minus strand of NC_137811.1, from coordinate 69,931,576 downwards.
ATCCATCTATCTATCCATCTATTTATTTATACTTCACCTTTAGTCCAGAAGAGAGTTCAGCATCAGGAACTTGCACACATGTAACTGTGTCATGACTGTGTCATGGAGCTAAAACAGGGCTATGTTAAATACTCAAAATGACTCTGATGGACCAATCAGGGTGGTGGTGGGGGGAGGGATCAACAATAGACAGAAACTGGATAATGCTTTGTTAACTGTCCCACCTAAGTCCCTGCTAGTCTGAACAAACATCACCTTCCCTCTCATAACACTACTACTACTACATTTATATAAAGCTGCTCTTGCATTTGAATTCAAGTCTGACACAAGTTAAGGTTAACTTAGGTAGTATTTCATTTTGCTGGCTTTTAGGGTCTGTGTGTGAGTGTGTAGGCTCACAAATTATTATAATTGTCATTAAGTGACTCTATCTATCTATCTATCTATCTATCTATCTATCTATCTATCTATCTATCTATCCATCTATTTATTTATACTTACTGTTTACATTTTCTATAAATATTTATTTCTATATAAAACTCAGTTGTGTGGAGTTATTGTGTGCCTTTTCTTGTAGCTAAAGAGTCCATTTGTTCACTAGACATTAAGTCAAGGTTACTATTTTGAGTTGAAGCTAAGTGTTTTATTGCTTTGTGGTTTAACATGATTTAAAAGGCAAATTCATTGTTATGGTTACTTTAGAAGACTGCTTTTGCATTCATGAGTTAAAAAGAGAGCCAAGCTAATTCAAAGAGTTAAGTTAAAGGAACACAAAACATGACCTAACTCGCTGCCATTGGACAGACAGTTACAACATAGGCCTACTCTTATCTTTCACAGAACAGACAATTATCATTTGTTTTATCTATTTGAGACTATGTAGCTGCTCTATGGGAAATAGAGCATTATATCAGCCTATTCAATTGATAATGACCAATGGGTGCCAGTTTCTAAGTAGTTAACCATATTAACATAACAATATATGTGGCCTAGACATGGATATTGCCCAATCAACTCGTAATCTACAGAAATGTCCACCACATCACACAGTATAAAACTTAGCTCAGTGGATTCACCTATGTTAAATCATGTCAGGTTAGTTTGGTTCAAGGTTCAAGTATAATAATTTATGAGACAAAAATGTAAACAGCACAAATGTACAATCACATCTCGGCTAGAATGATAACATAAAGTCCTGACTACTCCTTGTTATTGTGGTCCTAAATACTACAATGATTAGTTTGGATGCATTGCTTCTATCATGTCCAATTAAAAATAAATACATTACATACATACAGAAATCTGCCTTCTCCTGTATTGTATTAGTGACATTCATTATAAATAGTAAAATAACAGGACAGAGCAAAAAAGGCCTCTGTTGTGTCTATCTGATCACATGCAATCAGACACTCACACTGCACAGCAATATATAAACTTTATTACAGGCTCAAGGCCCACAGGGTAAGAAGACAATACATTACAAAGATAATAATTAAAAAAAACAACAACAGAGAGTACATTCACAAAGCCCCACCGGAGCTAAAGAGGCACTCATGCCAGTGTCCTCTAACGGTAGACGTGTACCTGACAGAGCTTTCCCCACATTGGTTACAGATATAAGGTTTCTCTCCGGTGTGAATTTGTTGGTGTATTTTGATATGTTCCAGTCTAGGAAAGCTCTTTCCACACTGGTCACAGCAATAAGGTTTCTTTCCAGTGTGATTTTTCTGGTGTGCTTTGAGATGATGCATATCACTGAACCTTTTCTCACACTGGACACAGCAGTATATGGCTTCTCACCAGTGTGGATTTTCAGGTGTCTTTTCAGAGCCGTCTTCAGAGTGAACCTTTTCCCACATTGGTGACAGCAGTAAGGTCTCTCTCAAGTGTGAATCTTCTTGTGTTGTACGAGGCTAGATTTTACAGTGAAACGTTTGCCACAGTGTTCACAGCAGTAAGGCTTTTCTTCGGTGTGAAATCTCTGGTGTACTTTCAGAGCAGCCATTAAACTGAACTTTTCCCCACATTGGACACAGCTGTATGGTTTCTCTCCTGTGTGAATTCGTTCATGTATTTTGAGATAAGACAATCGAGTAAAGCTTTTCCCACACTGGTCACAGCAATAGGGCTTCTCTCTAGTGTGAATTCTCTGGTGTTCTTTTAAAATCCCCTTTTGAACAAATCTTTTCCCACACTGGTCACAACAATAAGGTTTCTCTCCAGTATGTGAACGCTTATGATCTTTTAATTGTCCAGACCGAGCAAAATACTTCCCACATTGTTCACAGCTGAATGGCTTCACTCCGGTATGAATTCTCTGGTCTACTTTGAGATAATAAATTGAGCTGAAGGCTTTTTCCACATTGGTCACAACAGCACTGTCTTGGTTTAACTGAGGACAGCACAGGACAGGGAGAGAAAACACACACCTGATAAGAGCCAGATTCACACATTGATCAGCATTTAAGTAACATCATCATTATTATTGTTGAGTCTGAAAAGAACAATACAATGTGATAGATCTTTACACATCTGACCCATAACATTATTAGCAATTCACATGGTTACTATAATAGGTGAGTCTTCTAGCTTTTTAAAAATGTAATATTTCGTTAATTCTTTCTCTTACTAAGTGTAACATCCCACTTCTTAATTGTATATTATTTGGAAAGGGTTAGCAAAATGTTTGCCATAAATTCAATGCTGAGTTGCATTTGTTTTCCTACATTTTCCCCTTCAATGTATTATTACAATGTATTTACTATTTCTTACTTAGGTCTACTTAACTTTGTATTTTTACATTATTATATTGATCAACATTAACACATAGTGTGTGTTAGGTTAGGTTAGTTGCAGAGTGTCCACAACTGTCCAGAATACACTGTACATAATAGACTCCAGACTTCAAGTGAAGATGAAATCTCTAGACGGCACCAGCGGCAATTCTGATGAACGGGTGGAACCCAAAGACCATCAAGATCTCTGTAAGTCACAGACTGAGTAAGTCTCCAGATAAACTCACACACATCAAAGTGTTTAAACATTACTTTTATCATTCATGACATAATATCATGTTACTGTTACCTACATGCCTTTATATGGGGAGAACCAAGCAACTTTGACCCAGTTATGATTTTGCTTTTAATAGAAAGGAATCCCTTACATTGTTGTATGTTGAATTACTTTCTGATCTGTTTGTGTTCATTATAACAGCCACAGGAAAGATACATTGTTTCAGATTGTTCCAGAGACTGATGACAGACCCTGGATGTAGCTCTGTCAGGTACACGTCTACCATTAGTGGACACTGGCATGAGTGGCATGAGTGCCTCTTTAGCTCCGGTGGGGCTTTGTGAATGTACTCTCTGTTGTTGTTTTTTTAAATTATTATCTTTGTAATGTATTGTCTTCTTACCCTGTGGGCCTTGAGCCTGTAATAAAGTTTATATATTGCTGTGCAGTGTGAGTGTCTGATTGCATGTGATCAGATAAAGACACAACAGAGGCCTTTTTTGCTCTGTCCTGTTATTTTACTATTTATAATGAATGTCACTAATACAATACAGGAGAAGGCAGATTTCTGTATGTATGTAATGTATTTATTTTTAATTGGACATGATAGAAGCAATGCATCCAAACTAATCATTGTAGTATTTAGGACCACAATAACAAGGAGTAGTCAGGACTTTATGTTATCATTCTAGCCGAGATGTGATTGTACATTTGTGCTGTTTACATTTTTGTCTCATAAATTATTATACTTGAACCTTGAACCAAACTAACCTGACATGATTTAACATAGGTGAATCCACTGAGCCTACTAAGTTTTATACTGTGTGATGTGGTGGACATTTCTGTAGATTACGAGTTGATTGGGCAATATCCATGTCTAGGCCACATATATTGTTATGTTAATATGGTTAACTACTTAGAAACTGGCACCCATTGGTCATTATCAATTGAATAGGCTGATATAATGCTCTATTTCCCATAGAGCAGCTACATAGTCTCAAATAGATAAAACAAATGATAATTGTCTGTTCTGTGAAAGATAAGAGTAGGCCTATGTTGTAACTGTCTGTCCAATGGCAGCGAGTTAGGTCATGTTTTGTGTTCCTTTAACTTAACTCTTTAAATTAGCTTGGCTCTCTTTTTAACTCATGAATGCAAAAGCAGTCTTCTAAAGTAACCATAACAATGAATTTGCCTTTTAAATCATGTTAAACCACAAAGCAATAAAACACTTAGCTTCAACTCAAAATAGTAACCTTGACTTAATGTCTAGTGAACAAATGGACTCTTTAGCTACAAGAAAAGGCACACAATAACTCCACACAACTGAGTTTTATATAGAAATAAATATTTATAGAAAATGTAAACAGTAAGTATAAATAAATAGATGGATAGATGGATAGATGGATAGATAGATAGATAGATAGATAGATAGATAGTCACTTAATGACAATTATAATAATTTGTGAGCCTACACACTCACACACAGACCCTAAAAGCCAGCAAAATGAAATACTACCTAAGTTAACCTTAACTTGTGTCAGACTTGAATTCAAATGCAAGAGCAGCTTTATATAAATGTAGTAGTAGTAGTGTTATGAGAGGGAAGGTGATGTTTGTTCAGACTAGCAGGGACTTAGGTGGGACAGTTAACAAAGCATTATCCAGTTTCTGTCTATTGTTGATCCCTCCCCCCACCACCACCCTGATTGGTCCATCAGAGTCATTTTGAGTATTTAACATAGCCCTGTTTTAGCTCCATGACACAGTCATGACACAGTTCCATGTGTGCAAGTTCCTGATGCTGAACTCTCTTCTGGACTAAAGGTGAAGTATAAATAAATAGATGGATAGATAGATGGATAGATGGATAGATAGATAGATAGATAGATAGATAGATAGATATATAGATAGATAGATAGATAGATAGTAGGTTGATGCACCAATTGATGCAGGTTAGAGTTGTCCTATCTAGAAAAGAAGGTAACGTTTGAATTCCCCATCAAAAAATACATACAATAGACATCCAATTTGTTTTTGAGATGGATAGGGTACAATTGGCAATTATAAAATACCAATTGATGCAGGTTAGAGTTGTCCTATTCCAAAAAGAAGGTAATATTTGAATTCTCCATCAAAAAATACATACAATAGACATCCAATTTGTTTTTGAGATGGATAGGGTACAATTGGCAATTATAAAATACCAATTGATGCAGGTTAGAGTTGTCCTATTCCAAAAAGAAGGTAATATTTGAATTCTCCATCAAAAAATACATACAATAGACATCCAATTTGTTTTTCAGATGGATAGGGTACAATTGGCAATTATAAAATACCAATTGATGCAGGTTAGAGTTGTCCTATGCAAAAAAGAAGGTCATATTTGAATTCTCCATCAAAAAATACATACAATAGACACCTTTTTTTTCTTTTTTCACTGCCTTTTTTCGCGGCCTCGTCCATGGACTCGTCCACGGCCGGCCGTTTGCGTCCACGTCCGCGGCCTCGTCCACGGCCGCGTCCCCGGCCGTCTGCGTCCACGGCAGCGTCCACGGCCGCGTCCACGGCCGGGACGGCCGGCCGTTTGCGTCCGTGGACGCGGCCTCGCGTCCACGGAAGTTTTTTTCGCGTCCGCGTCCATGGACGCGTCCACGGCCGCGTCCATGGACGTGGACGCGGCGGCCAGCGGCTGTCTCTCCGAGACACACACGCACGCGCACGCACGCACACACACGCACACACACGTGCAGCCTCCACCGCTCAGTTCACACAAGTGTGATTTCTTCTTAAACAACAGAGAATAACAACAATCAAGAAAGCAAAGACAGAAAATGGTAAATGGTGCATTTATATAGCGCTTATATCCAAGGCACTTTACATAGTTCAGAGTCTTTCTCAAGGAGTCTTCCACACTAACTCTGGAGGAGCACACACACACACACACACACACACACACACACACACACACACACACACACACACACACACACACACACACACACACACACACTGTATTCAACGTTGAAATCAACAGACAGTATACTGTACATCCACACATATCATACCGCCTCCATATCTTATTGTCTCCACAGTGCAGTGTTGCAAGCAGAACGATATTCTCTACAGAATGTACAGTAGGAGTTGTTGTTCATACATGTGATTTACTACAGCCTACTTTCATATATATCCTTCTCTCATTCCTCCCTACTCCCCTTTGTTTAATTAAAAGGATGGCCCAGTTTTTTCACCATTAGTTTTCCTTCAGTCATTAGAATACATTACACACAGTCAAATGCTCAGTTATAGCGCTCTAACTCGGAGAGTGAATTGCTGTATACTGGTTTAGTGCAGTGGTTCTCAACCTTTTAGATAGATAGATAGATATATAGATAGATAGATAGATAGATAGTAGGTTGATGCACCAATTGATGCAGGTTAGAGTTGTCCTATCTAGAAAAGAAGGTAACGTTTGAATTCCCCATCAAAAAATACATACAATAGACATCCAATTTGTTTTTGAGATGGATAGGGTACAATTGGCAATTATAAAATACCAATTGATGCAGGTTAGAGTTGTCCTATTCCAAAAAGAAGGTAATATTTGAATTCTCCATCAAAAAATACATACAATAGACATCCAATTTGTTTTTCAGATGGATAGGGTACAATTGGCAATTATAAAATACCAATTGATGCAGGTTAGAGTTGTCCTATGCAAAAAAGAAGGTCATATTTGAATTCTCCATCAAAAAATACATACAATAGACACCTTTTTTTTCTTTTTTCACTGCCTTTTTTCGCGGCCTCGTCCATGGACTCGTCCACGGCCGGCCGTTTGCGTCCACGTCCGCGGCCTCGTCCACGGCCGCGTCCCCGGCCGTCTGCGTCCACGGCAGCGTCCACGGCCGCGTCCACGGCCGGGACGGCCGGCCGTTTGCGTCCGTGGACGCGGCCTCGCGTCCACGGAAGTTTTTTTCGCGTCCGCGTCCATGGACGCGTCCACGGCCGCGTCCATGGACGTGGACGCGGCGGCCAGCGGCTGTCTCTCCGAGACACACACGCACGCGCACGCACGCACACACACGCACACACACGTGCAGCCTCCACCGCTCAGTTCACACAAGTGTGATTTCTTCTTAAACAACAGAGAATAACAACAATCAAGAAAGCAAAGACAGAAAATGGTAAATGGTGCATTTATATAGCGCTTATATCCAAGGCACTTTACATAGTTCAGAGTCTTTCTCAAGGAGTCTTCCACACTAACTCTGGAGGAGCACACACACACACACACACACACACACACACACACACACACACACACACACACACACACACACACACACACACACACACACACACTGTATTCAACGTTGAAATCAACAGACAGTATACTGTACATCCACACATATCATACCGCCTCCATATCTTATTGTCTCCACAGTGCAGTGTTGCAAGCAGAACGATATTCTCTACAGAATGTACAGTAGGAGTTGTTGTTCATACATGTGATTTACTACAGCCTACTTTCATATATATCCTTCTCTCATTCCTCCCTACTCCCCTTTGTTTAATTAAAAGGATGGCCCAGTTTTTTCACCATTAGTTTTCCTTCAGTCATTAGAATACATTACACACAGTCAAATGCTCAGTTATAGCGCTCTAACTCGGAGAGTGAATTGCTGTATACTGGTTTAGTGCAGTGGTTCTCAACCTTTTAGATAGATAGATAGATATATAGATAGATAGATAGATAGATAGTAGGTTGATGCACCAATTGATGCAGGTTAGAGTTGTCCTATCTAGAAAAGAAGGTAACGTTTGAATTCCCCATCAAAAAATACATACAATAGACATCCAATTTGTTTTTGAGATGGATAGGGTACAATTGGCAATTATAAAATACCAATTGATGCAGGTTAGAGTTGTCCTATTCCAAAAAGAAGGTAATATTTGAATTCTCCATCAAAAAATACATACAATAGACATCCAATTTGTTTTTCAGATGGATAGGGTACAATTGGCAATTATAAAATACCAATTGATGCAGGTTAGAGTTGTCCTATGCAAAAAAGAAGGTCATATTTGAATTCTCCATCAAAAAATACATACAATAGACACCTTTTTTTTCTTTTTTCACTGCCTTTTTTCGCGGCCTCGTCCATGGACTCGTCCACGGCCGGCCGTTTGCGTCCACGTCCGCGGCCTCGTCCACGGCCGCGTCCCCGGCCGTCTGCGTCCACGGCAGCGTCCACGGCCGCGTCCACGGCCGGGACGGCCGGCCGTTTGCGTCCGTGGACGCGGCCTCGCGTCCACGGAAGTTTTTTTCGCGTCCGCGTCCATGGACGCGTCCACGGCCGCGTCCATGGACGTGGACGCGGCGGCCAGCGGCTGTCTCTCCGAGACACACACGCACGCGCACGCACGCACACACACGCACACACACGTGCAGCCTCCACCGCTCAGTTCACACAAGTGTGATTTCTTCTTAAACAACAGAGAATAACAACAATCAAGAAAGCAAAGACAGAAAATGGTAAATGGTGCATTTATATAGCGCTTATATCCAAGGCACTTTACATAGTTCAGAGTCTTTCTCTGGAGGAGCACACACACACACACACACACACACACACACACACACACACACACACACACACACACACACACACACACACACACACACACTGTATTCAACGTTGAAATCAACAGACAGTATACTGTACATCCACACATATCATACCGCCTCCATATCTTATTGTCTCCACAGTGCAGTGTTGCAAGCAGAACGATATTCTCTACAGAATGTACAGTAGGAGTTGTTGTTCATACATGTGATTTACTACAGCCTACTTTCATATATATCCTTCTCTCATTCCTCCCTACTCCCCTTTGTTTAATTAAAAGGATGGCCCAGTTTTTTCACCATTAGTTTTCCTTCAGTCATTAGAATACATTACACACAGTCAAATGCTCAGTTATAGCGCTCTAACTCGGAGAGTGAATTGCTGTATACTGGTTTAGTGCAGTGGTTCTCAACCTTTTCAGCCTGCGACCCCCAAAATATTCATATTTTAACTGGGGACCCCCCCACCCTGACACCCTGAGCAAGAGGAATTACATTTTGTTTAACAAGGTCCTATTAACTCATACAGGGCCAGATTTCCAAAATATGAATATGAATGTGCGCTTATAACGCCAGGAAATAGCTATTTTGTATCCCCCCAGACCACCTTAACCAGACCACCTTAACGAATGCACGTTCACCATACCATACCACCAGATGACCACTAGAGACCACCATACACCATACACTGACATGGTCCCATGTTAAGCCTGTTTAAATCCACATAACAGGATGAGACGCTGACTTGGTCCTCATTGACTTAACATGGACGGGCCGCCGGTCACCATTTCAGCTCAATACTGTTCAATTCGTGCTTGATCGTCTCAAACCACCATTGGTATGGGCATCGGGACGTATATAGATGCCACACAGAAAGTTTCAGAATCAAAATCCGACCTAGTGAAGCTACGTGAGGGTCGGATGGTTGCATTGAGGCTAACGCTAGCAGAGGCCTGTTGTCAACAGGAAGCCCTGGTTTAAAGGTGACGTCATAATCGTATCCTTTTTTTTCACGGTTTACGTGTGGACATTAGCTGAGGTAAGCTAACCATTTCGCTCAGTCTATAAACACATATTAAAAGCTTAAACAATGCTTTTATATAAAAGTCGCTCCGAGTCGCTCGGCACCAAACGCCATAGTGAACTAGTCGCTCGTAAAGTCGCCCGGCGCTAACTGAGTTAAGAAAATAGATGATCTACATGCTCACAACGCCTCGAAACGTCTATTTTCACAATTTCTGCCTCTAATACTTGACAATTTGGCCAATGTTTAATTTGTCATTTGAGGTATTAAAAAGTCCTTAATTGTCACTTTAGAAATGTGCGTATACCTCTATACACTTTACTGTTTACTGTTGAGTGAGAAAACAATGTTTCACATTAAGCTAATCATCTGTGGACCCCCCAAAATAATTTGGGGACCCCCCGGAGGGTCCCGACCCACAGGTTGAGAACCACTGGTTTAGTGGGTGACAAAGTGGAGCATTAGTGACGCGTTAAATAGTAAATGGTGCATTTATATAGTGCCTTTATCCAAGGCGCTTTACAGAGATTGTGCATCACATTCATCCATTCACACACACATTCATACACCGGTGGCAGAGGAAACCATGCAAGTCTTACTCAAGCAGTCTTCGACACTAACTCAGGGGGAGTCCAGTATTGAACTGCATGGGAACCCATCGGGGAACCCTCTCTGTTCTAATGACGGTTTCTCTTCCCCTGAGCCACTGCCGCCCGCCCACACACGTTCAGACAGTTAAGTTCTCAGCAGTGGTGAAAGGATCCGAGGCGGAGGTAAAAACTAGCAGGAAAAGTTTTTAGAGTAAACTTTTTTTCTCCGGTCGGGAGGTTCCTTCCTCCTGACCGGTGGGCATTGTAGTAGTTACCCGTCAGGCAGTAGTCTGCAAAGAATGCCAGGTGAATGTCCTGCTGTCCGTTTATACAGAGTAAATGAGGACACAGGTGAGGCCTGCTTGCCCGTGTATTGTTATGCAAAGCAGCCAGATAGGGGGATTGAAGCGCTGACCGCGCCGTCACACATCTTGACAGCGTGCATGTGGGGCGCGCGTGCAGGGGCGTCACACATCTTGACAGCATGCATGTGGGGCGCGCTTGCAGGGGCGTCACACCAAATTCTGGGCCCTGGGTACAAGGATTCACTGCGGGCCCCCCATGAATGTTAACTATTGAAAAATAGCAGATATACAAGCTCACAGCGCGGCACCGAGTGCCGCGCTGCGAGCTTGTAGATCTGCTATTTTTTTTAAATCGTGAAAATGTGTGCAAGAAAACTATGTCAAGGACCCCCAAGATTATATGTATTTATTTGGCCATGGACCCCGATCTCAAAATATTTAGTTCCAGGGACCCCCCCCCCAGAAGCAAAATTTGAGTTAGAAATGTTCGCTTAAAAAATACATATATTCAAAGATTTTCACACATTTTCACAACTTTTCAAAAATAGCAGATCTACAAGCTCGCAGCGCGGCACTCGGTGCCGCGCTGTGAGCTTGTATATCTGCTATTTTTCAATAGATAAAGTTATTAGGGCCCCTCCACCTTGGGCCCTAGTAACTCAGTCCCACTTTCCTACCCCTTGTGACGCCCCTGCGTGCGTGCGTGCAGCTTGAAAAGAAAGGGGACGTCGTTCCGCTGCGCTCCCTGTGGCTTCTCACCCCTGCACAGGGCAAAGTGCTGCTGTGACAGGCTCCACAGTTGGACAGACGACTGCCAAGGTTCAGCAATAACAAAGTTCTCTTTATTTTCCACGACATACAGGATCACATATACGCTGCTGTGGTTCTAGTTTTAAAATCCTTTAGCTACAAAACAATTGTCTGTTACACGGGAGAGCAGATGGTTGTCTTTTGTCCGGCGTGTGGCTCTCCCTGAATGTATCCTTTATAGCAGGGATGTGCAGACAATGTTAGAAAGGCAGGGGTTGACATTTCTAAAAGGGCCTTTTTTGTGGAAATATGGAAAATAGCAGAACTCCAAGCTCACAATGCGTCGTACTGCGACGCGTTGCGAGCCTGGAGCCAGGAGGGAGGAAGACACAACGATCCCAGACAAACCTACATGAAACGAAACAGAGACACTGTTATAATTATGTTTCATTAAGTCAGATTCGATAAGATCAGGTCCAGAAAGGTTTCTTGAATCTAAAGCTTATAGTGTTGAATGAATTTCCTGCAGTTTCACAGATGCTGATCAAGAGTAATAGATTGAAGCAATAAGCAACGAGAAGCATGTAGTTACCTGTTTTTGGAGCGGTGAAAGCGCTCCCAATAGACAGGTATGTCCGTGGGTATGTCCCTGGCTGGGTGGCTGGGTGGCTGGGTGGCTGGCTGGCTGGCTGGCTGGCCGTGTCCGTAGCCTGGCAATACCTTGAGTGGCCACACACAACACACTAGTTAAAGGAGGGGCACTGTTTTGTGCAGGCCAGGCACACTCACCACTCACTCACAGGCACAGTTTACAGTTTAGGCATTTAGCAACACACACAGGGTATAGCTGCTCAGATTCACCGCTCCACTTCGAACCGAGGTTTGATTTTTTTTACAACGGCTGAGAAGCGTGGTGAGACACAAGGCGAAGCCGAGTGTCTCCAACCCTCTCAGCCGTTATAAAATACAGGTAACCACATGCCTCGCCTGGCTTATTGCTTTTCTAAAACGGTTACAATATGGCAATATGAAAGATCATAGTCATGTACCAATTAAAACTGTTCTATTTCACTAATAATTCACTACAAGGTCAGCAAGAAGGTTCCCAGCTACAAGAAAGTAGTTCCCAGCTTTTTTGCCAACAACACAGTCGCAGATAATTGGTGCACTGTGGAACACTGTGGAAAGAAATAACACACCTGGGTTTGATATAAACTGATTCAAGGTGTGGGTTATAGTCTCATATACCACAGCAATTAAAGGGAAACCAGCCAATCAGAATCAAGGAATGGAACGAGCCGTTTTAGATAAAATAGATATAGAAAAATAAATATTATTTAAGCACTATTATTAACCATTCTGTCATAAACAACGGCAGACACCTTCATAACACACCGTACTACTTTACAGTAGGTAGAGCTTGTGAGCTACAGCACTGTTCATATAAAGGGGTTCAATGCATTTGCTTGAACCTCGAACTTTGATCTGCTTTTGAATTTGAAAGAGTGAAGTGTGAGATCAATTCCTCCGCAGATGTAAACATTAAATATTAATGTGTCGTTAGTGCCTGCCTGCATGCGTGCGTGCGTGGACACTCGTGTGTGCTGTGTGTGTGTGTGTGTGTGTGTGCGTGCGTGCGTGCGCGCGCGCGTGTGTGCGTGCATGCGTGCTAGCCTGCTACGGTGCAATTCAAGCTCCATTGTTCAACATGAAAGGTGTATAGCTATTTCATGCCTCGGCTTCTTTTCTTTTGAAATATATGGTTCTTATTCTAGAGTGGGTAAACAGCATCAACTTGGCATCATCAGCAATAAGAACGAGCAGTGCCTTTTTGTATGACATTAAAAGCACGCTTGCAGTTAAGTGCACCGGGCTACAGCGGGCTGTTAACCAGCTCAACAGCACTTCTCGGCATTCCCCGGGGTGTACGCTCGCTGACTTTTATTCTTCTGTTGCTGTTTTATCGTGTTACTATTTGTTACGGGGAATGCGTTGTCGCGTTTCACACAATTAAACATTTATGTTGTGCTAGGGCACAATTTTGTCCATACCTGTGGATGTACATTATAGGCATTAACTCCAGCTGTAGTGAAACAGCCCCACTAAGTTGCAAAATGAGATAATTGCATGTAAATTCCCCTGGTCCGCCATTTGGCCTTTATTGTCACTGTTTTGGCGCGCTCTGTGCTATACTGTGGCTTCTTGCTGAAACCATTTTGTCATTAAAACGGGTACACATTAATTATTGTGTATCATTATTTTATGCTTTAACTATTGAAAAATAGCAGATATACTCGGTGCCGCGCTGCAAGCTTGTAGATCTGCTATTTTTGAAAAATCTTGAAAATTACAATTTTGACCAGATTCTATAAGTGTCTTTTGAATCCTTCTACGTTTTTTTGAAAAACCTATGTTTCTATGTCAGCAATCTGGCCAGCCATCGTCAGAGAAAAGGTCCTTTTCACTTAGCTAGATCTCAGTTAGTCTGTTCTTGAGAGACTACTATGTCAGTGGTTCTCAAACTTTTTCATGTGAAGGACATGTATTTGGCCACGGACCCCCATCTCAAAATATCTAGTTCCAGGGACCACCCAGAAGCAAAATTTGAGTTACAAACGTTCGCTTTGAAAATACAAAGATTTGCACAAATTTTCACGACTTTTTCAAAAATAGCAGATCTACAAGCTCGCAGCGCGGCACTCGGTGCCGCGCTGTGAGCTTGTATATCTGCTATTTTTCAATAGTTAAAGTAGTCAATAATTCTAGGCCTAAATGGGTTAAAGCGCCTGTGTGTTTTATTGACTACACACACAAACAGCAAGCACTCTGTCTGTTGCTTGCCATGTGTTTAAATCAAAGTAATTTATAACTTTGCACTGTATAGTCAGCTCTCTCTGTCTCTCTCTGTGAGCTTTCTCTGGGGTGAGTGCGGGTGTGTGTATTGTTGCCCTGAAGCAAGGACCTCCCACTGCTTCTACTGATCACGTAGCCTGCATGGGACGAACAATGCTAATAAATAACATAAAGAACTGTGCACATGCCTACGGTCAATGTCTTTTGATTTGATCTTTATACATCTTGAACAAATAAAAAGTACAGAAAACTATATATCAACATCATCGTCACAATTACAGAACAACTACTTTTGTTCAAGAAGGGACTGAGAGAAGTAAACGTTTGTTTTGTCCGGACCCCTTCTTACCATGTCGAATAACCATATATTGTAAAACAATATGTTTTGTGATTCAAAAAGTTATATAATACCTTAAAAATGTCATACATTTACATACAGTGAATGCAAATTGATCATAAAAGTAATAAAAAGTACATATAGAGTAAAAAAAAAAAAAGTGAAGAATCATAGTAATTCAATATAAACTCAACTGGCCATAATGTTGAATGAGTGACTGCTTACAAAAGCGCTTGAACTGTGTGTCCATGTGCAAGTTCAGATGGTTCGGTCAACCGCCAGAGGAGACAAATGAATGAGGAGTCGGACAGACAAGAGTTCCATGTGTTTTGGATAGACACCATATAAACAATAGAGGTCATTACAGTCAGCAGCCCTCTCTCTGTACTCTGAATAGTTTGATGTGCCAGCGTTATACAGCGTTAAACTGTGTTATTAAATCCTTGTGGTGCCCGGGGCTACGACCCGTTTGAGGGGGTTGCAAATGAAAGCCCTAGACTAGAGGTCTGCAACTCTGAATGTACGGATCAGGGGTCATCAATATTATGTTGTACACGGACAAATATGTCTGTGGCATAGCCTTGGCTTTGTCTGTAGCAAATTTTCCTCGATTTTCCTTCTTTTTTTTTTTACACAATTACAATGTTCTTATTTTGATCATAACACCTTGAATGTCAAATCTCCAGGATTTCTTCAGAATATGTATGACACTGATTTACTACGACACCATGGCACATTATGAATCCACTACTTTATTTGCAAGGACCACCATAACTCAGAGAGTTATGACCCTAAAGATCCATTTGGTTCCATCTGTATACTCTCAGACCTGTTATGGCCATTCAGCTTCTGTATCTCTAATATTCTGGTAATATTATTGTCCTCATTTTGCATGTCCGTGGCAAAAATTGAATTTTTACAAAAAAATCAAACCTCGGTTCGAAGTGAAGTGGTGAACTTTTATTCTATGTGTTCTAGAGTTATGAACTCTGTGATCTATTCATTCTTTATATATTCTGAATTCTACATTCTTTATATATTCTGAATGAATATATAAAGAATGGAGGGCCAAACTATCATGTGAAGCTTGACCAATCCTCAAAGTATCCATTCATCTGACCGGGAGGGACACCGCACACATATTCTGGACGTACAGGACATATAAAGCCTATTCATTCTGAACTGAAATGACCATATATGTACAGGACATATAAAGCCTATTCATTCTGAACTGAAATGACCATATATGGACATGGGACACACATTTTGCTTTTTGAAAAAGCCTATTCATTCTGGACTGATATTTTACACGTACGGGACAGGAAAAACCTGTTCATTCTGGCCTGGAGTGACCATATATGGACATAAGGTAACATACTTTGTGTTTTTGAAAAACCCTGTTCATTCTGGACTGAGATCACCATATATGGTAATTAAACGGACATTCTGTTTTTGAAAAAGCCTGTTCATTCTGGACTGAAATGACCATATATGGGCGTGATACACACAAAGCCATTCATTGGAAGCGGTTTCACCCCTTCAAAAATTCTATGATGAAGCTGATGATGGCGATGACCCCTGGTACGGATGGAACATTTGGTTCTATTTGTTAACCCATTTAGGCCTAGAATTATTTAATGCTTTTAACTATTGAAAAATAGCAGATCTACAAGCTCAAGCACTGCGAGCTTGTAGATCTGCTATTTTTTTTTTTTAAGTTGTGAAAATGTGTGCAAATCTTTGAACATAAGTATTTTTAAAGCGAACGTTTGTATCTCAGATTTTGCTTCTGGGGGGTCCCTCCCTGGAACTAAATATTTTGAGATGGGGGTCTGTGGCCAAATACATGTCATTTTGGGGGTCCTTCACATGAAAAAGTTTGAGAACCACTGACAAGAACTTCTCTCAAGAACAGACTAACTGAGCTCCAGTTAAGTGAAAAGGACCTTTTCTTTGACGATGGCTGGCCAGATTGCTGACATAGAAACATAGGTTTTTTTCAAAAAGCTTAAGAAGGATTCAAAAGACACTTATAGAATCAGGTCAAAATTCGATTTTTCAAAAATAGCAGATCTACAAGCTCGCGAGTGCCGCGCTGTGAGCTTGTATATCTGCTATTTTTCAATAGTTAAAGAATAAAATAATGATACACAATAATGTGTACCCGTTCTATGTTATGGGACCTATGGGAGTCTTTGAAATTGAAAGTGTTTGAGAACCGCAGCTTTAGAAAGTCATTTTCATGACTTTTCCGTTCAGATCATAAACCCGCCACTCATCACAATATGATATTATTATTATCAGTGATATGAGTGTGTTCTCTTCTGTGTTTACAGTATACTGTGTTTCATATGATAAACCAGCCTTCATGGATCCAGAAAAGCTGCTCTATTGAGTCGTTTCCATCTTCAGTGGAATAGCTGTATCTCGACGAGGGTTTGATATTAAAAATACATTATAGAGAAATAGAGTGCATCCTGCCCCTTTCCTCCAGCAAATCGCACAGATTTCTGATAAATCAGCATTCATTGATCCAGTAAAGCTGGTGGTTCCATCTTCATTGGATTATATTTCAACATGCAGGCCAAACACCTTTAGCCACTTTTAATCTCCTCTTTAGCCAGCTAGAGGGGTTCTGTTTATCAAGCTTAGAGAAACATTGGCATGTTATAACCAGGACTCCAGGAGTATAGATCACTACGGGATGGGACTGGAATTGCAATATTGATTTTATGTAAATTGAAGAGAGTGCATATAGTGGCGTCAGCTCAGCAAAAGCTGAACTGACTGGTGTCTTCCTGGAGTCTTGCGCGCGTGCAAGACACCAGTCATGTTGCCATACCTTAGCAACAGGCATGATGATGATGATGATGATGATGATAATGATGATATACTACACACATAGACATGAAAGGGGGCTTGAGCCCCTGCCCTTTTTCCTTCTGTAAAAAGTGCTCTCTCCAGACCATGAATGCAGTTTTTACTATGGTGAAAGAAATGCCAATGCCCTCTTTCCATGCCATACCTGTAGGCAGCATTCAAGAGAACTGCCTTGTCCAAACTCTCCTGAACTTGAATGCAGCATCTTATGTTGAAAGTGCGTGAATTGCCCTCTCTGTGTAGAAATTCATGCCGGTTACGCCAGATCTCCAGTATTGACTTGATTATGCTTAGTTTGTGGTATCAAGCACCGAAAATAGCCGACCTCCAAGCTCACAACCGACACGTTGTGAGCTTGAAGGTCGGCTATTTTCAATATTTTCACCAAAAGCCTCTTTTAGACATTTCAGCCCCTGCCTCTCTCTGCACGTCCCTGTCAGTCATAATAAGACATAATAAGACAGAATAAAGCCATAATAAGAAATAATGTGTTGGTAATTAGAGCTAATATATTTTATTAGACAGAAACAAAGACAGAATAGTAGAAAGAGCGAATACATTCTCTGGCACCACCGTGCGGTGGTGGCTGCCGCGGCAGTTACCAGTGATGCCGGTGCCAGATAATGTATTCGCTTTCTGCTATTCTGTCTCAGCCACCACCGCACGGACGGGCAGTTTACCGCTACGGGACCTGCCGGTCCGTGCGGCGGCCGCCGGTCCTACTGGCGGGACTGCTGGTCTTATCGCCGGCGATGCAGTGCGACTGCTGGTCAAACTAGCGGCCGTGCGGCAGTGTCTGCTGCTGCAGTTCCGCGGCAGGTGACGGTGCCAGAGAATGTATTCGCTCTTTCTATTCTGTCTTTGTTTCTGTCTAATAACATATATTAGCTCTAATTACCAACACATTATTTCTTATTATGGCTTTATTCTGTCTTATTATGTTTTATTATGTCTTAAAGTGTACTGTAAAAGAGGATGGGACCGTATTATTTTACTGCAGGCACAAGTAAACAACTTACTGCCACACTTGAAAAAATATGCCGCGACTGCTAATTATGCTAATATGTTGCACTTGTGCTGACCTACTGAACCATTTGTCAAGATAGGGGGCGATACAAGTGTTGTGGTGAATATAATACCTTGTGAAAGCGATAGTTTTGTTCTAATTTGCATTGTAGTTAGTTTAAAGTAATTTAATAACAGAATAATAAACACAGATAGTCATATATAGAGACATTCGTGAATTTATTTTAAGAAGTAAATTTAATTCACAGTCACATTTGAGCTCAAGGAGTAGTTCATGGAGGTTAGACACGCAGTGAGAATCTCTCCTCCTCCGCTCATTCATTTTTAGGATCTTTGGGGATTATGTCTTATCCCTGCTTCTGGTCAGACTGAATTAAAGACATGCGTTTTCCTTCAGAAACGTTACGTTTGAACGCTATTCATCTCAAAGGCTCTTGGGTGCCCTAGTTAAACATTTTGATATTTTTAAAATATTTTCCAAAACGGAACAGATGTACTTGCTCGCAGCGCAGCACAAAGTGACCCGCTGCGTCACTTTAATGTGAAAAACAAAAATAAAACAGACTTACTTTCTTGGCAGCATGCACAAGAAGGACTGTATTTTGATTGTCTTATGTACCAGCTCTTATGCCTTAACTTAACACATCGGATGCCCACGTGATCTCTGACGTCTTATTTGCTGGTGCCCATGGCAACGCGTCATTTTACCTACCGGCGAGAGTACTGGCGAGAAAAGTAATCTGAGTAAATGTAATCCGAGTATGTCCTGTTTATTTCGCGAAAATCTTTTCTTTCAGTCAGGACCGTTTTTTATCATTTCTAAGCCACAGTGTTTGTGTTACGGCATGTAGAAGAGGCTGCCGTTTTGAGAAAAAAATGAAAAAAGGAAGAGAATCCTTTCAGCATTTTTGTGCAGCCGGTAAACAGGAAGTCAACGAGCCACACAGCACGTCCGGGTGACGTAATTGCGCGCTGCATGTTGGGAAATGGAGTTGTTTGGTTACACCCCGCCATTCCGAAACACCGCTATTCCGAACGTTGACTTCTAACCCTAACCCTAACCCTAACCCTTACCCTAACCCTAACCCTAACCCTAACCCTAACCCTAACTAACCCTAACCCTACCCCTAACCCTACCCCTAACCCTAACCCTAACCCTAAACCTAACCCTAACCCTGCTTCGGAATAGTGGTGTTTCGGAATGGCGGACTGTTGCCGAGTTGTTTCATCACCGCGGTAGCCAAGTGCAGTAGCTACAGTACAGTATAGTTTACTGTACAACGCGTCAAACGCGTCGTTGGGCACTCGTAAAGATCAAAGAGATTGACGCGTAGACACCACGTGGGCACCCGATGTGTTAAAGGCATGTCCATACTTTCTCCGACCACAGAACTTTTCGTCGGAGAGTTCCGACTTTCCGACGTGCAGCTTTCTGAACTCTAATTCGGGGTAATGCTTTTCAGAAGTTGTGTGATGCCATTTTGTCGTTGAACCGGACATTTCTGATAAAAAGTTTGGTGGTCGGAGACAGTATGGACAGGCCTTTAGGTTATGGCATAAGAGCTGCTACTTAAGACAATCAAAATAGAGCCAAATGTGTTAGGTGCTAAGTTTCCTCTAGCGGAAAAGAGCACATTGTACTCACTCATACTGTTTGGGGGGTGAGTAACTTAATGAGATCACACTTTCCCTCCATGATTATAATTACATCTAACGATGCTTCTCCTCCATTCACGTTTGGTGAATGTAGCCTTGGCCAGGAAAATTTGATGTCTTCAGGTGGTTACCATCGATCATAAGGTGTTTCGACCCACAAACCACAACACCCTCCTGATGGCCGGGTCGGCAGTGGTGGCCAAATCACTGCCCATCTCCTCCTCCTGACCAAGGCTAAACTCCCCTCTCCTGCTCTATTAGTTTTTTCCCAACAAGAGGCTTCTCTGGGGAGGTATTGGGTGGGTCCCTCCTGAGGTCTTGAGGTGACACAGGTGCGTGTCACTGATGAACGCCTCAAGCTCTTTTTTCAGCATAGAAAAAAAAAAAGAAGTGTGGGGAGGATCAAACATAATATCACCTGCCTTCAAGAGCCTGGAGCAGAAATGAAGACCTTTCTACCGGCCTCTTTGGGGCAGAGGTGTGAGACTCTAATTGTGCTGCCGTGTTTGGTGAGGGAATGTCCTGGAGAAAAGGCTGCTTTGGCCAAGGAACTCATCAGCTTAGAATAGATGGACTAACGGTTGACTAGTGTTTTTGAGGGTGCATGGACCTGACCTACATGAAGTGTTTAAGGAATGGACTTTCTCACGCTCTCTTTTCTCAGGGCAGTCCTTTCTATGATGCCCCAAAAAGTAGAGATGGCTCTACTAAGAGGCCGGTGGATGTTTTATAATAATAATAATAATAATAAACTTTATTTATATAGCACCTTTCATACATAAAATGCAGCTCAAAGTGCTTTCCAGAGCAAAAAATTGTAAACATGATCAACAATAAAAAATAAAAATAAAAACAATAAAAAAATAGAAATAATACAAAACAAGAAACAGCATTAGAAGCGTTCAAAGACGTCCATAAGAGCTCTATAATAAAAACATTTTACAGACAGGGTGGACATAAAAGATAGCAAGCACATATATTTAAAATCACCCAAAAGCAAGAGTGTAAAAATAGGTCTTAAGCTGTGCTTTAAAGCTATCAACAGAGGGTGCCTGTCTTAGGTGTGCTGGAAGTTTATTCCAGGCTGTCGGCCCATAGAAGCAGAATGCCGCTTCACCATATTTCTTATATGTCATTGAGGGCACATCGAGCAGACCTGCAGTAGAAGACCTGAGGGGGCGGTTTGGCTCATATCTAGACAGGCAGTCGACGAGGTACGACGGTGCCAGACCATTAAGAGATTTAAAAACAAGTAAGAGAATTTTAAAATCAATCCTAAAACTAATTGGGAGCCAGTGTAGGGAGGCTAAAACTGGAGTGATGTGTTCTCTCATCTTAGTTTTAGTTAGCACCCTGGCTGCTGCATTTTGGACTAGTTGAAGTCGATCTGTAGTTTTCTTTGGTAGGCCAGAAAAAAGTGCATTGCAATAGTCGAGTCTGGAGAAGACAAAAGCATGGATCAATGTC
This sequence comes from Nannobrachium achirus, assembly GCF_963921795.1. Taxonomy (NCBI): domain Eukaryota; kingdom Metazoa; phylum Chordata; class Actinopteri; order Myctophiformes; family Myctophidae; genus Nannobrachium; species Nannobrachium achirus. The sequence goes on along the minus strand of NC_137811.1, from coordinate 69,910,047 downwards.
TTTGCATCATCCAATGACAGATAAGGTCTAATTCTTGCAATATTTCTAAGGTGAAAAAAAGCTATTTTGGTGACATGATTAATGTGAGTATTAAAATTCAGTTCCGCATCTATGATCACACCCAGGTTCTTTACTGAAGGTACCCAGGTAACTTCTGCCTGTCAAGTACGAGCAGAGCCAGGACAGAGCCGTACCTGAGAGCCCTATCCAGTGTTCCAGACGATGTATTAAGATTGAGTAATCTATCGTGTCGAAGGCCGCCGTTAGGTCCAGGAGTAAGAGAACAGATACGTTTTTATTGTCGGCGGACACCCTGAGATCATTAATTACCTTTACAAGTGCTGTTTCAGTACTGTGTCCCTTTCTGAAGCCAGATTGGAATTTATTGTGGACCTTGTTATTCTGAAGAAATACTTCCAATTGATGGAGGATGATCTTTTCAAGGACCTTGCCGAGAAAAGGGAGATTCGAAATGGGTCTATAATTGCCCGGCATGGAGGGATCAAGGTTGTGCTTTTTAAGCAAGGGCCTAACTACGGCCATTTTCAGTGTATCTGGGAAGACGCCTGACAAGAGAGAGCAGTTTACTATTTTTAAAATATCACCAATCACGCTGTCTAAAACCTCCTTTAGAAAGGGGGTGGGGATTGCATCCAAAGAGCAGGAGGAGGATGTCATCTGTGATATGGTTCTGCGAAGTTCCCCTTCATCAACTGCACAGAAGGAAACCAGGCTCCCCCTAGGTTTATTCGTGCTCCCAAACATGGCATCACTTGCCGTATCTGCAATTAGTGAATTCAAGATACCAGCCCGAATATTCAAAATTTTAGTATCAAAGAATGATGCAAACTCATCACACCTTGCCTTAGAGGCAGGGAGCGACTGTTTGTAAGACTGGGGGGGGCTTAGGAGGTGGTCAATGGTGGCGAATAAGACTCTGGCATTATTTTTGTTGTTATTAATGATACTAGAGAAATACGCCTGCCTAGCCAGACGCATGGCTTTGTTGTAAGCAGCTGTTGATGACTTAAACATCTCTAGGTGGATAGTGAGTTTATGTTTCCTCCAAGTTCTCTCAGCTCTGCGGCATTCTTTTTTGAGAGAGCGCATGTGCTCATCTATCCAGGGTGTAATTCTGGAGTTCCGCTTCTTTTTTATTTTCATGGGGGCCACTATGTCAAGAGCTGACTCTAGTTTTAGGTTAAAACTTTTAACCAAGTCATTTACTAAGGGGGTATCAGTTAGGGGGGGAGCACAAGCCAAATGGAGAGGAAACGCCTCAGCTGCAGATGAGCTGAAGAATCGTTTTTTTATAGTAGGCCTATATTCTCCATTGTCTATAACTAGACCAGGCACATCCATGCTGAAGCACAACAAGAAGTGGTCTGATAACTCAGGCTTATCAATAATCCTTTCTATGTTAATACTCAGCCCTTTGGAGATCACCAAATCTAAGGTGTGACCAAGCTTGTGTGTCGGCCCAACAACGTGTTGGATAAAATCTAGGGAATTTAATAACTGTAAAAAGTTTATTGCCACAGCATCTGAGGCATTGTCTATGTGTAAATTTACATCTCCGGATAACAGAGTTCTCTCATAGTCTGTGGAGCAGATAGATAGCATGTCTGATATTTCTGTTAAAAATAATGTTTTACTGCTCTTTGGAGGACGATAAATGCTGATCATTAGTACAGGGGATTTATTTTCCAATAGGGTGGCCTGATATTCAAAAGATGAGAACGTGCCAAGAGACAGACACCTATATTTCAGGGTGTCTGAAAAAATATTTGCAAGCCCACCGCCCTTCTTTCCTTTGCGTTCTGATTGAATATAGCTGAAGTTTGGAGGACATGCAGCAGCTAGTGGAACCATACCATCAGAGCCAAGCCATGTCTCTGTTAAAAACATAATATCTAAATGTTCTTCATTAATAATATCATAAACAGAGGAAGGCTTGTTTAAAAGTGACCTTATATTAAATAGGCCTAGGTTTAATTTGTGGCAATGCTGTGCTGGACTATGGCCCTTATAAGAAATTAGTGTTAAATTTGCCTTATTAGCGAAACCACTCGTTGTCCTGAGCACTCTACTAGAAATCACTGTAGAAATATTAAAAACATGCATGTCATTTAAAATGTTAAAACCATCAATAGGCCTATTGGAAACATTAAAAACAGGGGCAGCATGTTGTGGTCCAAGCCCAGTGGAAATACTGGGAGAAGATGTGGAGGACAGGGGACATAAAACCAAGGTAGGGGTAGGAGGGGCACTATTGCATCCTGTCCTCCTGGCCCATCAGGAGCTCTGTAGCTGGGCTTGTATGTTTGATAACAGTAAGCTAGTCCCCTTGTTGTTGAGATGGAGGTTGTCTGGCTTGTAGAGGTCTCTTCTGGTCCAAAAATAATCAAAGTTGCTTATGAAGCCATGACCCTCGGCTCCACAGAAATTAATGAGCCAGCAGTGCAGTGCATAAAGACGGCTGAAATGTTCACTATTTTTCCTAAGAGTGGGAATTGGGCCAGAGAAAATGCAGGTTTTACCTAAATTCTTAATTGTCGATGATAGTAGCTCACAGTCCTGGTGTAGCTTGGTGGATTGTCTGAGCCTAATATCATTAGTTCCAGCGTGAACAATGATGGTATGAACTGTTGGGTGACGGTTAGTGAGAGATGGAATAAGTTCAACTAAGTCCACAACTTTTGCACCTGGTAAACAGTATGTTATACCATTTGGTGGCTCCATGAACCTAACCAGAGAGTCCCCTATCAGTAGGAACTGAGGTTGTTTGCAGCCTCCGTTGTACACGGACAGTTTAGCCGGCGTACCGCTGGAAGGAGGGACCGAATTAACGGTGACACCATCAGTCACAACCAACAAAGATGGAACGGAGTCAGGCGAAGAACTCACCCCATGCTGCCGGACAGAAACGCTGGCCCCGGGATTACCTTCCAACGGCCGCTCGCCGCGGCGCTGCGAAGGAGTGCACCGGTTGGAGCCTGGTCCAGGCCCGGCTACTGCCGTCGGCAGCTTCCCAAGGCTCTGCGGGGAAGACAACACGGGCCGCTCACCACGGCGCTGCGGGATCGCAGGGTCGCCGCTCCTGGGCTTGGAGTTGCGCTCCACGGCGGCCCGGAGCTGGAGGTGTTTTGCAGACAGTTGCTGCGTTTTCCTTGCTGGTTTCGGTCGGTAAGGCAGAGGTGGAAACTCCTGTACATCCAGGATGCTAAAGCTGTTTTTTAGCGGGATCCCTTGCTGCTGCGGACGGTCCGATGATGCTGATGATGTGGCTGCTTTTCCACGTCCAACCACAGCCCAGTGATTCGCCGGCTCGCGCCGGGGAGTGGAGCTGGCGTAGGCCCTGGGTCTGGTTCCCAGATCCCTGGGCTGGTCAGGAGCAACCTCCCGACATCCATTGTCCATGGAGGGGGACCACGAGATGGTGGTGTCGTTGTCGGATGGAATCCTGCTCAGGGCTTCGAGCTCCGAGGCCCCCAGGACTGCAAGCCTTTTTGCCTGGACTGTGGCAAGTGTGGAAAAGTCCATTACCATTTTGGCTTTTTGTGCTAGTTCAGACCTCAGGCGGGAGATGTCATCCCTCAGCTTCATGAAGGTAGGCTTGCACAGCTCGCACACAGGCATCATGTTTGTATAAAAAGTGGCTAAAAATATGAGCGACTCGACAGAGCGTTTCTCTACGTCTCTGTGTCAACGTCTCACTCAATGGCAAAAGTGGCTAAAATATGAGCGACTCGACAGAGCGTTTCTCTACGTCTCTGTGTCAACGTCTCACTCAATGGTCAGTACTCACCCGCGTCACGGTTACTGAGGTTAGGGTTTGGGTTAGGTTTAGGCATAGAGGTTAACATTCACCCACGTCAGCAGGTTAGCTTCTCACAGTGCTTTCTAGATCAGTGATTTGAGGCAGGGCAACTGTACACAGTTTAGTCGTTAAACATTTGTTGAGGTCTCTGAGGTCGTCTGGGCCGCTGTAATTATTTGGTAACTCTTGCTCATAAGGGGTTGATTCATGCACATTATTATTAAGGTGGTGGCATAGTTTTGTACTTTTTCTGTTTTGTATACATGTGTCTATGGAGTTAACATTACTCTAATAGACCACCGGCCGGTTGGGGTTATAATCTGCAAATTTGCCTTCCCTGTGTATTTTTGATTTCTTCCTGAAAGCTGAAGCCACTTGTCAAAAGTGGCTCGAAAAACACAGATTTAATGACATCATAAACTCATCCTCTCCCCTTTTACCATACACCCAAGACTGTGGGTTTGGCTAACCTCAGCTGGGTCACCACCCACCTGACAACCAGGCATACTTAATGAACTGGTGCGTGTGGCCACATAAAAACATAATTTTAACACTGTCTGTACACTTTTTTGTAAGAAATATTATTTTAGGTAGGCAAAAAGTCATGGCACCCCATCTTTAAATGAACTCTTTTACTGCCAGATGTAGGCTAAGCTGGGTTAATCGTCTGCTGTGGTCGTGCCAGCAAATCCGATTTGTTTTCATGTACCTTTGAAAATTCATAGAATATTATCCATCCGTTATTTTCATCCGCGGGTGTTTTTAAAAGATCAACGTGGGTCTTCTAGTGTCGGGGGGGAAAGAAAATCTGCCGGAGCTATAATCCAGTGCAGAGATAGATCCAGTTGACTGGAAGCGACAATGGAGGGCTCATCTGAGGACGACATAGAGAGTTACTGTGGCTTGTTTTCACCCAAAGTCAGTACAAAGAAGAGAGATTTTGTTTTTATTTTTTTGTAAACGAAAGTAAACACGCTCCTCATAGGCAGTAACCAGAGTTGACACTTAATTCATGATTAACTAATGCAACAATTAATCATTCATTCATTATGAATTCCTTGTCTTCAGTAAGTAACTATTACCTGAACAAAGTAATAGATCATTACTTAAGCATCCACAGTTACTTAATATGAATTCATAAGCCACACGCTTGTGTGTTTTTAGATCTGTTTTGAATTAAGCGTTGATGAATTGACCCTTTATGAGCAAGTATTACAAATTATTTAATATTTACATGATGAAATAAATATACTGAACTGAAAAACACTGAAGAACACTGTGTGTGTGTGTGTGTGTGTGTGTGTGTGTGTGTGTGTGTGTGTGTGTGCGTGTGCGTGTAAGTGTGCGTGTGCGTGTGCGTGTGTGTGTGTGCGAGCGAGCGAGCGCCACTAACTGATGTGAAACTGACAGCTGACAGCTATCAAGCAATGCAGCTAGCTTCCTGCGGTAAAGGAAAGGTATACAGAACACCAAATATTAACTGTGTGTGTGTGAGTGTGTGTGTGTGTGTGTGTGTGTGTGTCCACGCGCGCACGCGGCCGTGCGCGTGTGTGTAGTAAAATTACTGTACACTGATGGATATGATGAAAGTGACAGCCATCAATCATTGAGCAGGCCCGTGGTAAAAAGTAACAGAACTCGTGTGTGCGTGCGCTCTTGTGCGTGCATCTTGTGTGATGATAGGGCTTTACTTTACGAAAAAAAACATACACATTTGAAACTTGGAGATACGAGGTTTCTGCCCAACAGTGACAAAATGCAGCAACATATTTATGTGTGCTCTCATGTGGTGTTCAGAGTTCAACCAGCGTCTTAACAGGCAAGGAGATCTAAACGGCTGTCATACATGCAACACAGGTAACACACGTACGTTTCAAACTGGAGTTCCTCCTCAGGCGGTGTCATAACTAATTACGACAACACTCTGTTGTTGTCACTTTGGCCCGTCGATGTGATGCCTGCCTCTCTCTCATCGCGCTCGCACGAAGCCACAGGGGGCCTCTTGAGAGGGGCTCGAGAACCGCATGTGGCCCTGCATCTGCATGCATGCTGGGAGAGAGAGAGGGAGAGAGAGAGATATCTTTCATAACTACTGCAGAACGCAGAGCAGAGCAAATGTACTTTAAAGAATTCCAAATTCCGCTGTACTGCTAGCCTGATTTCAGACTCTACGCTGGGGCTTGAGTCTGAAGTTGTGGCCATTCTATTTGATTGAAAAGGGGAGGGGATTTAAAATTTGAAATTCCCAATCACAAGAGATCTGGTGGGAGGGGTTGTGTTTGACTTTTGCACACAAAACATTCCCTCCTCCCCCTCCCCTCAATGACATGCACCAAACGCGAGTTTAGAAACTCTAGGCTTGCTAAGGGAAGGAGCGCTCGTTTTCAGTTATTGTCCACGACATTGCAAGCGGCGCGAAGGCCAGCGGACCTTGGTCCTGCTCTTCGCGCCCGAGCGCCGCAGGCGCGAGTGCCCGCGAAGAGCGGGCCAGGGCCGGCCGCGCGAGTTACGAAGCCGTGGTGAATGCAATCGTTCTATTATTACGGCCTGGGCAAGCGCACGATAAACGCAATGATAATTGGGTTTTGGTGCACCTCGCGTGGTCCAAGTGACTACAACGGAGCGCTCCCAACCTCCGGTTCAGCCAATCACAAGCTTCAAAAATGAGTGCTGGGCGTGGTTTCCCTTAGCAAGCCTAGAGTTTCTAAACTCGCGCACGAAACAGGTCATTGTTGTTTCATTGATTAGAGAGAATCACTAACGAGCTATTCGACACTTGTATGGCTCAATCAATGACTGCAGTTCGGAGCCCTTTTGAAGTTCAAAGGGAGCAATTAAGAACTCTGGTGAGCCACGCAGCCACCCCTCCCTCCACTGTTTCTGTTGATTTTCAAAAGTTAGACGCGCCCCTCCTCCGCATTGCATTGATTTCATTGGTCGGTTTCGGTCGGTTTGAGAAGCTTTCGGTAGCAAGAGACACGTCATATGACACATCCAGACCAAGAGATGCAGTTCACTCAGAGAGTGGGCGGGTCTATTGGCTGGAGCCAGGCTACTGTACTGCTGCTAGTTTAGTGGCGAGGCTCAGGAGAACGTAGAAGTACCGCTGCCTTACCGTCTGTTTGGCGGACGGTGAACACATGAAAGTATAAGTACCGCTGCCTTACCGTCTGTTTGGCGGACGGTGAACACATGAAAGTATAAGTACCGCTGCCTTACCGTCTGTTTGGCGGACGGTGAACACATGAAAGAAGTGTTCATTAAAACATCAGAGCATCTTTCCTCAGACTTCTCCGTGGTCTCTGTCTCCTCCTGCCAGCGGGGAGCTTCCAGCCCAAACCTCCTGAGAAGTGTCTCCGCTGTTCTGCCTCTCGTTTACAGCTGGGTCCTCTCTGTATATGTCATATATGCATGTTAATGAATGCTGATTCAGGCCTATTAGTAGTGTTGAAAGGCTAATTCATACTTAATACAGGCTATGTTATGGCATCTCATTATAATGTTTTGTGGCTCCGTACAGATTATTATTTTTATATATTTTTTGGCCTAAGCTGTCTCTATTAATAGTTACGGTTGCCGACCCTTATTGACGCTAAGGGTTTTCTTAAGTACAGAGGTTGTCTCAGTGGGAATAGGCTCTATGCACACAGCTACCGGTATATTGGAAAGAAAACTAGCCTCTTTCTTCACAGGTTTTTACCTTATTATACTATTAGGGCTCTGTTCCATTCTGCTCAAACAGAGTCAGGGTGCAGATATTGTGCATGTTAGAGTTTTTCCAGTGAGCCAACATTGTTGGCTCACTGGAAAAACTCTGCTACACCAGTGGGTCTCAAAGTGTGGTCCAGGGACCCTCATGGGTCCTTGGGGAAGTTCCAAATGAACCCTTACGGGTGTGTAACTGAGATTGTACAAGTGGAACCAAATGGACCTGTATGGGTTCTGCCCCTCATCTGCAGTTGGGTCCTCTCTGTATTCTCTCATAGGCCAATATGCCTGTTAATGAATGCTATTAGTAATGTTGAAAGGCTAATTTAGACTTAATAAGCACCTAAGGCACCTCATTATAATGTTTTGTGGCTCCGTACAGATTGTTATCGTTTTTAAAATGTCTCTTTTTAATGGTAAAGTTTCTAGACTCTGAGGATTTTCTTACGTGCACAGAGGTTGTATTAATGGTACCTATGCACAGCAGCCATACTGGAAAGAAATTGGGCATCTCCCTTAATTGAAGGCTCTGTTCCATTCTGCTCAAACAGAGTCAGTGTTACCAATGATACTAATGAAGGCTCTGTTCCATTCTGCTCAAACATAGTCAGTGTTACCAATGATACTAATGAAGGCTCTGTTCCATTCTGCTCAAACAGAGTCAGTGTTACCAATGATACTAATGAAGGCTCTGTTCCATTCTGCTCAAACATAGTCAGTGTTACCAATGATACTAATGAAGGCTCTGTTCCATTCTGCTCAAACAGAGTCAGTGTTACCAATGATACTAATGAAGGCTCTGTTCCATTCTGCTCAAACAGAGTCAGTGTTACCAATGATACTAATGAAGGCTCTGTTCCATTCTGCTCAAACAGAGTCAGGGTGCTGTGATATTGTGCATTGTTGGCACACTGGAAAAACTCTGGTACACCAGCGGCTCTCACAGGGGGGTCCAGGGACCCTTCCTTGAGGGGGTTCCAAATGGCCCCTTAGGGGTGTGTAACTCTTGAGAGTGTACAGGTCCATGGTTCCATTTGTACAATGTTTAGCCTTCATTAGTATCAATGGTTACACCAGGGGTCTTCAACAGGGGGTCCGGGACCCCTAGGGGGTCCTCAGAGTTACTACAGGGGGTCCTCCAAATCTTCCAATCCTTTTTATATAACAACTTGAAACCTAGTGTCCATATTCTGAGAACTGTAGCCAAAAACAGCAGATCTACAAGCTCACAACGCCTCGCGCTGCGAGGCCTTGTGAGCTTGTAGATTGGCTATTTTCAGCAAGGAGGTTTGGTGTAGAGGCGAAAAAGAGCAGAATAAGTACAGAGTAAAAGATCAAGTGTATTAGGTAATGACGGTTCAAATGGTTAAATATATGAAAACATAAATTGACTTGAATCCAAAATACACTGATGATTGTGCTGTCAAACGATGAAACTACATGGAATCTATGAAAAGGTTGTGAGGGTCACTGCTTCATCTCTCTCTCAACTAAGGGGTCCTTGGCCTGAAAACGTTGAAGACCCCTGTGTTACACCAATGAAGGGAGTAAGGAAGTGGTTGGATGAACCAGGTCTGACATCCTGAGGGATGAAACAGATATGCTCTTATCTGTGTTGATCATGTTTGAATTCCTCTTATTGTTTAGTGGATTGCAGTGGCTAAATGATCGGTGGAGAAGACAAACAGGAAAGAGAGTGGTCTAGTCCCTGTGTGTGACTCGTTGTGATGTTAGTCTATTAGTTGCAATCTGGGAACCCACTTGGTAAAAAAAATACATTGTTTTTGCCATCTGCTGTTAGCAGAATCTGTCTTGACTCTTGAGAGATGAATTAGTTGTTGACTGAGGCCATTGTTGAGTTGTGTAGAACCTTTATGCTGTCAATAACATTCCCCAAACCCAAATTGTTTGAGTGTTGCAAATACAAATATCATTTTTTGTTAATGAGACAATGATTGTTTTGGCTTATTCCTGTGTTGTATGTTGTAGTAGGTTGTTGAATAATCTGTGTGTATGGTGTGTATGGAATAATCTGTATGTATGGTTATTTTATGATGTTGTTTTATGAAATATCTTCCTTTACTGAATCACGTTTGATCATGATGGTTTATAATTAGAAACCGTTTCAATTGTGATGGCTATGGGAATTACTGATCTTTTTCTTCTTTTCTTTTTTTTGCTAGATGCAAGTGTTCAGTTGTTATTGTGTATAGCACTGAAATTATAGCACACACCACATTATATCCATATGGAATTTGGAGTCATGCCTAATATCCAGTGGTAGAAAAAGTATCAATACTGCAATGTAGAAATAGTTTGCAATTCAAAATGTGCTTGAGTTAAAGTACAAAAGTATTGGTATCAAAATCTACCTAGAGTACCAGAAGTAGAAAGTACTCATTATACAGAATATCCATTTTCACATTTTCAACTTTATACAAATCTTTAGAAAATAGCAGATGTGATGCATTGTGAGCTTGTAGATCGTCTATTTTCAAACGGACGAAGAATACGGCTGAGGTGGTTAATAATATAGTAGAATATTTTCCTCTGAGATGTAACAGTAAAGGTAGAAGTAAAAGTTTTGAACGTTGTAAATAATGAAGAAAGTAAAAAATACCTAAAAATCGTACATGAGTGCAATTTACATGTGCTTAGCTACTTTACACCACGGCTGATATCCGGTGTCATTGTGATAAATAGCAGTGACATGGTTCGTCACAAGTGTTTAAATAATGGTGTCTTTCTGATAAATAGCTGTGACAGTTCATCAGAAGTGTTTAGATAATGCAGCAGGGAAGCAATGGTGGAGTCACTAATGGAACTCAGCTGAGGTTAATCGACTGTCTAATGAGACTGCCCACTCAAACTCATCACTCAGCACAGCGGGTTGAGTTTTGTTTGGCATAAATGAGCTGTTAGCAAAAAATATATTAACATGTTAAAATGAAATTGTTGAGAAGCATGTATATTCATTAGCTGTTGATGTTAGTGCCAACTTTCACAAGGCCCAAACTCCTTCTGTTTTAATATTTCAGTGCCAATTTCTATTTGCAGCGGTGCCAACTTTCACAAGGGCCAAACTCCTGTTTTATTAAAGCTATACTGTGTAAGTTGCTCAACTAGTGGTCAGTAGCGGTATAGCAAACCACGGTCGCGTCTGCTTTTTTCGGCCGTTTTTCGCCGCGGACCGGGCCTTCAGACCACCGCGTCCGCCTCGCCTCGCCGAGACGCATCCATCCATAGAGGTCTCTCGTGTCCCTCTACGAGCAGCGTTTGGGGAGTTACATGCTAGACTCCTAGACCAGTGTAAACACTGCAGTGTACTTCCTGAAGAGCTCGGCAGTGTATGATCTGGGCTGTGATTGGCCGGTAGGGAGACACGTGTACAGAATGATGCAGATGACGTAATTTTGCCGGGAAAAACAGCCCCGGTCACGGCCACCAGGGCTCAGTAGAACACATATAAAGAAAAGGCTTTGGGGGCTGAAATTAACAGAGTGGGTGTTCTAAAACTTTAGAGATTTAATAATTAGGACCATTTTAAGATTTGTTTTATTAAAAAAGTTACATAGTATAGCTTTAAGTCTCACCCAATTACCATAAACTTTAAAGTACATTAATACATTGTACATTAATATAATGTTAGAGAGGCAGGGGCTGACATTTCTGAAAGGGCCTTGGTGAAAATATTGAAAATAGCAGACCTCCAAGCTCACAACGCGCCGCGCTGCGACGGGTTGTGATCTTGAGGGTTGGCTATTTTCGGTGCTTGAAACCACACTGAACTAAACATAAACAAGTCAATGCTGGAGATGTGGTGTAACAGCATGGATTTCTGCACTGAGAGAGCAATTATTTCAACTTAAGATGCTGCATTCAAGTTCAGGAGAGTTTGGACAAGGCAATTCTCTTGAATGCTGCCTTCAGGTATGACATGGAAAGAGGGGGCATTTGCATTTGTTTCACCATAGTAAAACTACATTCATGGTTCTGGAGAGGGCACTTTTTACAGACGGATAAAAAGGCAGGGGCTCTAGCCCCCTTTGATGCCTATGTGTGCATGTGCCTGGTCCGTGATATCGGTTACTTTGTGTATGAGCACCGATCTCCATACTGTATATGGAGATCCGTTCTAATACATTTTGGCTACATTTTGGCTATCCATACATGGAGATCCGTATTAATACACACAAAGTGAAATGTAGGAGCGGTTTGCACAGCACGTGCTATGAGCTTGTATATCCGCTGTTTTTGAATAGCTAAAATCTAAAATGACACAGATATTTTCCCGGTTTTAATTACGACCGTCAGGTCCCAAGTTATTATGAAAAGCTTCACCGGCTGTCTGTCCGTCCATCTGTCACGTCACACTTTTGCGTCACACGTTTGCCCCTATCTTATCTCTGCCACCGTTGGACCAATTGATGCCAAACTTTGCACACACACCCCTTGGATGGCAAATCACAACCTCCAGCCCTGATTTCTCACATGGCCCTCTTCTAGCGCCACCATCAGGCCGACAAAACACATTTTTGGGCACTGCTCCGACAGATTTTGGCCTAAAATCACGCAAAGCGGTACACAGTATTTCTAAAATCATCAACATGGTTCTGTCCCATTTCCCATATTCCCTCCTGATTGGCTACGATTGCCTTCTAAAGTTTGTGTATGCGACCTGATGGTCGCTTATTTCCCGATTAGGGAGTCTTAATGGTAGGTTGAGTTGCTTTCCTTTGTAGAAAAACAAAATGCAGAGCATAGGCCTATAGGAGAATTTAAAGATCAACAGAGGAACATTGAACAATTAAAAAGCCTTTATTACACGCACACAAAAAAAATCTATAGGCCTATGACCAACACATTTCAAATCAAACAAGCCTTCATCAGGGCCCACAGGCTGTATTGATCTAATGAAATCTATTGGCTGCATTGAGCTAATGAAATCTATTGTTTAATGTTGACTGACAGCTTGAAGTTGCTATAATATTACACATGTCCCCTGCGGAGAACTGTCTTAACCTATCACCTCTCACCTATCATCCCCAATTATGTTTGCTGAATTAGAGAAACGATGGATGGTGTTGTGGATAATTAATCTCCCGTCTCTGGATCTGTGATGATAGTGTTACGGTTCAGCCGTTAGTTAATCATGATAGTCGTGTCTCTTTGTCTAGAGTTGTAGATAATGTTGCAGAGAAGTTTTGGTTGAACAGAGTTGTTCTACATTTTCGGTGCTCTGAACGTGACGAGCGATTCTCTTTCTCACTTCAATTATTCAACACCTTGTTATTCTTTGCCTTGTATCCAATGTTCCAGTTCACAAATTTAGAATTGGAAACATGGTTGGAGGGTATAAGGAAACTGTGTGCGTGCGTGCGTGCGTGCGTGCGTGCGTGCGTGCTTGCTTGTGCAGTGGATACATTTGCAACTTCTGTGGACTATGTAGCTTGCATACAAGAAGGCACTATTCAAATGAATAGTGGTAGCGGTACTTTTGGAATATAGGTGGGGTTGGTGAAAGGGCCTTTCTGTGTGTAGTTTGCATGTTCTCCCCATGTCTCCTAGGGTAGATGCCTTCACAAAAACATGCAGTAACCCTGGTCTCTATACTGCATCCCCATGGCCAGCCGGGTGCCTGATGGAGGGGAAAGGAACTGGTTGGAATAACGTGTTCCTTCCAAGCGCTACGTCCAACCGGGGAGGCTGTCAGGTGATGAAAAGCGGCTTGGACTGCTCTTGCATAGAAGGAAGCATGGAAGGAGTTCAGTTGGGGGCCCTCCCCAGGTTGGCAGAGGGAGAGCAGTACCCAGGATTACAGTTTAAACAATAATTGGCACTGGGTGAAATAAAAAAATAAATAAAAGATTGTTGGACTTCCTGACCCATAAGCGCTTTAACACCAAGCAGCAGTGCAAGACTAAGAACGTTGTTTCCCCTGGTGATCCAGCCTATAGGATGCACAGACTGGTTGTTTCGACAACTTTTGATGCCAAAAGACGAGGCAGAAAGGCAGGCAAAGTATTTTGCCGTCTCTGCTGCCACATATGGCAGAGCCGCTGCTATACTTGTTCCCATGGAGTGCTGTGTGAAACACGTGTTGTTGTATCATGACATGAGGACATATCCATGAGTTTGTGAATGTAACTTTCATAAAAAATATTTGTGCCCCTCTAAGCTTTATGTGTGGACATAAATAAATTGTTAAACTGTGTGTGTGTGTGTGTGTGTGTGTGTGTGTGTGTGTGTGTGTGTGTGTGTGTGTGTGTGTGTGTGTCTAGGTGTGTGTGCGCATGCGTGCGTGCATGTGTTTGCATTTGCATGCATGAGTGTGTGAGTGCATGTGTAGATAGCAGTTATAGGTGGAACAGCATGGTCAATAGTGACCTTAGTAAATCAATCCATGCCCAGAATAACAACAACGTGAGGTTAAAATAGATTGATAGAGTAGTTGGCCAGGGTGTTCTCCACTGTGTCGTCAATATTACATAATCAAAGACTTTCATATCTGACAGGCTGTATGTGATGTATTGGACTGGGAGTCTTCTGTATATATTTTCTTTCTTTCCTTCTTGGGGGGATGGGTTGCAGAAGGACAAGTACAAAGGCACAATATTGCGTCCCCTTTTTCATGTTTTAAAGCCATTCAGAACGGGTACACATTATTGTGGGCTCGCCTGGAAGGCGAGCACACGTATGTTATCTTCATTATTGTGGGCTCGCCAGTACCTGGCGAGCACACTTTAGATATTGTCATTATTGTGGGCTCGCCTGGAAGGCGAGCACACGTATGTTATCTTCATTATTTATAGTCAGTCAGTCAGTATCTCCTCAAAACTTTGGCGCGATTCATCTCCTAAACGCTTACACCTTTAAACACCATTCAAATTTTTATGTGTTCAGCTTACTGAGGACACGTGTGCTTGTACTTTTGGTTTTGAAATGTTTTGTAGTTTAATTATAAAAAAATAAAAATGTTTAACTTTAAGCATCCAATGCATTTCCAATGGGTTTACTGAGTGGGGAGAGAGTGAGACAGGGGAAAGGGACCCATGTTTATATTAAGTCGCTGTGGCTGCAATATTCACACTTCAGATATGCTATTTATATCAATGTGTTCACACAGGTCTGCTTTCTGATTTGATCCAAATGTCTAAGCTGTGTGATGTATAAAACTATAGTTATAGTTAAAACTATAAATAAATGTCCCTCTCCACTCTACTGATTGACACAGCTGTGATTAAAGGCTTGGCTGTCATTGGCTGTTCTGTGGTGATGTAGCCTTACATAAGTCGGCCCTGCAGTGACAATGCGAAAGTCTCGGCAGAGACGTCTTAATGTAAGGCTAGTGGTGCTGCAAAGTAACCAAGTACATTTACTCAAGTATATACAAACAAGTACTTGTACCTACAGTACAATTTTTAGGTACTTTTACTCTAATTTCCATTTTTGTTACTTATACTCTACTATAAATACAGCATTTGACAGCTTCAGTTACTTTTTATTTTGCAGATTTTATTATTAATAATAATAATAATTATTAACACGCACGCACGCACGCACACACGCACACACACACACGCATACACACACACTGACACACAAACAACTGTTACTGTGTTACTGTGGAGACGTTTGCTTGTATTTGTCTTTGACACATGTTTTGTAGTGTTTTAGAAATTTAACTTAAAAAGAATAAGGTTCCCGGGCGATGGGATTTACAGTATATATCCTAGAACCCGCAGGGACACTCTGTGTGGTTGTCAGGGAGATATCACAACCAATGCGTTTCCAAATCAGACGATCAACCGAAGTGGACCCACCTGGCAAAACCACACCCCAAACACTTTAAAAGCCATGAATTTCAGCCTGTCTGCATTTGAATCCTAGTATATCCCATATGCATTTGGATCAGCATGTCCCGTACTGTATACCAACTTTTACTTTACACTTTTGTTACTTATACTCCACTGCAATTGCATTTGGCAGCTTTAGTTACTTGTTACTTTGCAGATTTTATTATTAATACAAAACATACGGTAGATGAATCACTTAATACTTTGTCTAATTGTAAGAAGCTGATCTACAATGTGACATTGCGACATGTTGTGATCTTGTAGATCTGCTGTTTTTAAAAAGCTTGTCAATATTAGGACCATCTGCGTACTATTACTTTGATGTGGTTTGCTGGTTTGCAAAGTGTAGTTCAGGGACCCCTAGGACACACACACACACACACACACACACACACACACACACACACACACACACACACACACACACACACACACACACTCTACTGGTCTCGAACTTTTGTTGTTGGTTACCCGTCCACATTATATTTTAATTTTATTTTGATTTAATTGTCCATACCGTTAAAGGACCAGGTCACCTCTGGGACAACCAGATCTTATTTTATTGTTGTGTGGGACACGATCAACACAATCCTGTAATTTCTTGTGTTCAATCTGTGTTTTTAGATATTTTAGTATTTCAGCATGCTACAACTGGTCATATGATGCTTTGTAGCATGATATTGCATCATCTCATGCATCATATGATGCAAAATGCATCATATGACCAGTTGTAGCATACTGAAATACTAAAATATCTAAAAACACAGATTGAACACAAAGAATAACTCAACATTGTGTTGATCGTGTCCCCACACAACAATAAAATAAGATCTGGTTGTCCCAAAGGTGACCTGGTCCTTTAAGTTCATGTAATAACACTGCTTGTCTACATTGTATTTGCATTACCATTTTACATCAGTAAAATTAAAGAGAGCATTGCCTGGGAACTTGACACTTTTACTATTATTGTTTTGGGTTGGAAGCGAGCCCACACTGTTTCGAAGGAACAGTTTTTCTAGTTTATTTATTTATTTATCTAGTAAGTAGACGGGATTTTCGGTTCCTTTCTACTCCTACATACTTAGTGAGAAAATGAAAATAAAAATATCAATGTGTTCAGCTTACAGTGGGGAAGTGTGCTATTACTTTTTACAGCAATCGGCCAAATGGTGGCGCTGTAGGAAGCCTTCGAAAGTACGATCTTTGAACAGGTATAGCTCATGCTGTGTTATACATACAGCCATGAAACCTGTATACACGTATGCGTCTCCTCATGCCGAACAACTTTTACCCTCTGACTTTTGACCTCTGACCTTTAGGTCTCCCACAATTTTGAATTATATGAAATACAGTAAAAATCTATCTCCTCCTGGGATTTTTGAGTTAAGCGCACAAAACTTTTTTCACATGGACTTTGGACCAATACCTATACAGTCTATGTGGTGAGAAGTTTGTACGTTAAACCATTAATTTTTAATAATTCAATTCATATTGCGGTTTTATGCAAATTATTATTCTGCCTCTAAATCAAACATGCAAAGTGTTACTTTCATGGCATTTGGCAAACATGTAGAGGGTTAGTCCAAATATCCCTGAAACCAATCTTATTCCAATTGGCCAAAGGGGGGCGCTATACGAAGCGTTTGAAAATTCAAACTTCAAACGGACATAAGTCTTGACTCGTTTCGTTTGAAGACATGCAACTTGTTACACGCGTGCTTTGACTCAAGCGGAAGACATCTGTGTCGTTGTTAAGTAAGCTCCGCCCTTTAATTTTCCGCCATTTTGAGCAGTTTGTAAAACGCGTAAACCCGCTTTTATTCTGGAATTTTCGCGTCACGTGCACAAAACTTTTTTTACGTGAACTTTGGACCGATATCTAAAGATCTGTCAGATCGGATTTCTTTAACATTGAAACATGCTTTTTTAAATAATTCAAACAATATTGCATTTTTATGCAAATTATTCTTCTGCCTCTAAAACATACATGCAAAGTCACATTTTCATGACAAAATAGTGTAGAGGGTTAGTTCAAATATCACTGAAACCAATCTTACCCCAAATGGCCAAAGGGGGGCGCTATATAATTTTGAGCAGTTTGTAAAACGCTTAAACCCGTTTTTATTCTAGGATTTTTTTTGCAATTTGCATGAAACATTCTACACGCAATCTAAGGACCTTTATGTAACATGCCTATGAAGTGCACAAAAAGAAATTATAAAATAATAATAATAATAAATATAGCTGCAAGCAGCGATAAAGTGGCCAAAGCCAAAAACACCTCAAATCATGAACACAGCCTGGGATGTGCGTGAAATCTTGCAAGCACATTCCCAATAGGTCAAGGAACAGATACCAACCTTCTCACATTGGCCTGTTATAGCGCCACCAGCGGGTCAACTTTTGAACAACACATTTTTGGAACAAAATGGACCAATCTTTGACGTCAGTAACGTCAAAGAGAGCACTGCCTGCGATCTTGACATTTTGTGCTTTTATAGCCATTGTTTTCTGGCTTGAAGCGAGCCCACAATTGTTTCGAAGGAACAATATTTTTCTAGTGACAATATCTAACCGTCATATCAAGTTCTCCTCAAAACTTCGGTTCCTTTCTACTCCTACATACTTAGACAGAAAATGAAAATAAAAACATCAATGTGTTCAGTTTACAGTGGCGAAGTGTGCTATTATTTTTTACAGCAATCGGCCAAATGGTGGCGCTGTAGGAAGCCTTCGAAAGTGCGATCTTTGAACAGGTATAGCTCATGCTGTGTTATACGTACAGCCATGAAACCTGTATACACTTATGCGTCTCCTCATGCCGAACAACTTTTACCCTCTAACTTTTGACCTCTGACCTTTAGGTCTCCCACAATTCGGAATTATATGAAAAACAGTAAAAATCTATCTCCTCCTGGGATTTTCGCGTCAAGTGCACAAAACTTTTTTCACATGAACTTTGGACCAATACCTATACAGTCTATGTGGTGAGAAGTTTGTACGTTAAACCATTAATTTTTAATAATTCAATTCATATTGCGGTTTTATGCAAATTATTATTCTGCCTCTAAATCAAACATGCAAAGTGTTACTTTCATGGTATTTGGCAAACATGTAGAGGGTTAGTCCAAATATCACTGAAACCAATCTTATTCCAATTGGCCAAAGGGGGGCGCTATACGAAGCGTTTGAAAATTCAAACTTCAAACGGGCATAAGTCTTGACTCGTTTCGTTTGAAGACATGCAACTTGTTACACGCGTGCTTTGACTCAAGCGGAAGACATCTGTGTCGTTGTTAAGTAAGCTCCGCCCTTAGATTTTCCGCCAATTTGAGCAGTTTGTAAAACGCGTAAACCCGCTTTTATTCTGAAATCTTTGCGTCACGTGCACAAAACTTTTTTTACGTGAACTTTGGACCGATATCTAAAGATCTGTCAGATCGGATTTCTTTAAAATTGAAACATGCTTTTTTAAATAATTAAATGAATATTGCATTTTTATGCAAATTATTCTTCTGCCTCTAAATCATACATACAACGTAGCATGTTCATGGCATTTGGCAAAGATGTAGAGTGTTATTTCAAATATCACTAAAACCAATCATACCCCAATTGGCCAAAGGGGGGCGCTATATCATTTTGAGCAGTTTGTGAAACGCTTAAAACCGTTTTTATTCTAGGATTTCTTTTTAGCAATTTGCATGAAACATTCTACACGCAATCTAAGGACCTTTATCTAACATGCCTATGAAGTGCATACAATAAAATAATAAAATAATAATAATAAATATAGCTGCAAGCAGCGATAAAGTGGCCAAAGCCAAAAACACCTCAAATCATGAACACAGCCTGGGATGTGCGTGAAATCTTGCAAGCACATTCCCAATAGGTCAAGGAACAGATACCACCCTTCTATCATTGGCCTGTTATAGCGCCACCAGCGGGTCAACTTTTGCATAACATTTTTGGAAAAAATGGACCAATCTTTGACGTCAGTAACGTCAAAGAGAGCACTGCCTGCGATCTCATTGTTTTCTGGCTTGAAGCGAGCCCACAATTGTTTCGAAGGAACAATATTTTTCTAGTTTATATACTATACTAGTCAGTATCTCCTCAAAACTTTGGCGCGCTTCATCTCTTAAACGCTTACACCTTTCAACACCATTCAAATTTTTATGTGTTCAGCTTACTGAGGACACGTGTGCTTGTACTTTTGGTTTTGAAATGTTTTGTAGTATAAATATAAAAAAATAAAAATGTTTAACTTTAAGCACCCAATGCATTTCCAATGGGTTTAGTAGAGTGGAGAGAAGGATAATAGACCCATGTTTATGTTAAGGCGCTGTGGCTGCAGTGTTCACACTTCAGATATGCTATCTATATCATTGCGTTCACACAGGTCTGCTCTCTGATTTGATCCAAATGTCTAAGCTGTGTGATGTATAAAACTATAGTTATAGTTAAAACTATAAATAAATGTCCCTCTCCACTCTACTGATTACACAGCTGTGATCAAGAATCAAGTCCGGGCGATGGGATGTAAATCCCATAGCCATATATCCTAGAGCCCGCAGGGACAGTCAGCCATATTAGTGGTTGTTGTTGGTTGTCAGGGAGATATCAAAACCAATGCATTTCCAAGTCAGATCCACAAACACAATAAAAGCCATGCTCCACTCCTCAGTCTGGAGTGGCCACATAGAAGAACGCCTTGGTTATAGACATAGTGGAGGACAGATGTGATCTGGGATTGTTAGCCTACAGTATATGCACTCAATATACTCCACTACAGTTGGAGTCCATTTGACAGTTGCTGGTTCCCAAACACAGAATCAAAAATGTAGATCTAGAACACATAGAATATGTACAGTACAGTAAGGTTCAGTAGAGTACAGTAAAAGTACAGTAAGGTTCAGTAGAGTACAGTAAAGTACAGTAAGGTACAGAAAGGTACAGTACAGAAAGGTACAGTAGAGTACAGTACAGTAAGGTACAGTAAAGTACAATACAGTACAGTAAGGTACAGTAGAGTACAGTAAAGTACAATAAAGTACAGTAAAGTAGAATAAAGTACAGTAAGGTACAGTGGAGTACAGTAAAGTACAGTAGAGTACAGTAAAGTACAGTATAGTAAGGTACAGTAGAGTACAGTACAGTAAGGTACAGTACGGTACAGTAGAGTACAGTATAGTATAGTACAGTAAGGTACAGTACAGTACAGTAAGGTACAGTAGAGTACAGTACAGTAAGGTACAGTAGAGTACAGTAAAGTACAGTAAGTTACAGTAGAATACAGTAAAGTACAGTACAGTAGAGTACAGTAAAGTACAGTAAGTTACAGTACAGTACAGTACAGTACAGTACAGTACAGTACAGTAAGGTGCAGTACAGTATAGTAAGGTACAGTACAATACTGTAAGGTACTGTACCTTACAGTACCTTAAAGTATCCTATTTGTTGGGTTGGAATCGAGCCCACACTGTTTCGAAGGAACAGTATTTCTAGTTGTGTATTATTATTTTATGCTTTAACTATTGAAAAAAAAAGCAGATCTACAAGCTCACAGCGTGGCACCGAGTGCCGCGCTGCGAGCTTGTAGGTCTGCTATTTTTTATTCTATGAGTGTCTTTTGAATCCTGCCAAGGTTTTTGGAAAAACCCTATGTTTCTATGTTAGCAATCTGGCCAGCCATCGTCAAAGAAAAGTTCCTTTTCACTTAACTGGAGCTCAGTTAGTCTGTTCTTGAGAGACTACTATGTCAGTGGTTCTCAAACTTTTTCATGTGAAGGACCCCCAAAATGATATGTATTTGGCCACGGACCCCCATCTCAAAATATTTAGTTCCAGGGACCACCCAGAAGCAAAATTTGAGTTACAAACGTTCGCTTTGAAAATAAAGATTTGCACACATTTTCACGACTTTTTCAAAAATAGCAGATCTACAAGCTTACAGCGCTGTGAGCGCTGTGAGCTTGTATATCTGCTATTTTTCAATAGTTAAAGCATTCAATAATTTTAGGCCTAAATGTTTTAATGTAGCCAGTGAGTGACGTCGTACGCTTTCTTCTCTACAGAGTTGACCTTCTATTATACATGTTATCAACATATTTGACTTGCCTCTTCCTATAGGGCTTGTGTGGGGAGTGACTTGCCTCTTCCTATAGGGCTTGTGTGGGGAGTGAGGGAGTATTTACTGTTCCCGGGGGGAAGGAAAATTACTTTTCTGCTTCCGGCGACCTTCCCATTCCCAGACGATCACTCAGCTAGCGCTGACGTTCCTTATCCAGTTTACGATAAGGAGAGGCACATTTTCTTCTTCTTCTTCTTCTTTTCTTCTTCACTCTCTTTTTTTTCTTTTTCCTTTTTTTTTTTTTTTTTTTTTTGCATTTTTTGCAGAATTACATAACGTCGTTGTCGGGAGGAAACCTTGTGTCCAAAACCGTTTCAAGTTCAAGTTCAAGTTACTTTTATTTCCACACAACCAGGTTGGGGGTATTTAGTTTCAGCACATAAAATGTTGCAGCTCTGACAAAAAGACAAGGAACAAGACAAGTACATAGACATTTGCACCATTACCACGACCAACAATAAAAACATGGAAAACAGACAAAGGACAGGTAACCATTTAGCTAATGTGAGGGGGGAGAGGGAGTGGGGTACGGAGGGAGTTTAGAGTTCGTATAGCTGTAGGGTAAAAACTGTCTTTGAAGCGGGAAGTCTTGGCACGGATTGATCCGTAGCGTTTCCCTGATGGTAGGAGCTTAAACAGACGGTGGGCTGGGTGGGAAGGGTCCTTAATTATCTTACTGGCACGGGAAGTATGATTAAATGATTTAAACTAGTGAAAACAGACGATCTACAAGCTTACAATGCCTCGCACCGCGAGGCGTTGTGTGCTTGTAGATCAGCTGTTTTCACTACTTTTGTGCGATGGCCTGGTATGATGAAGCAGGGCTTTACTTTGCGAAAAAATGTACAAATTTGAAACTTGGAGATGCAAGGTTTCTGCCCGATAGTGACGATAAGGGAATTTGTCATTGAAGGCGAGACACTTGCCTTCCCTTACCAAACTCCAGATTATTTCCTAGTGTTTTTAATGTTTGAATTTGATAATGATCCGCCTGGGAGGATTACTGTTGGTATTCCCGATCCTCCTTCCCCCCATCATACTTATGCTAAGATAAACTAAGATAAGAGAACATATTACTCCAGTCTTAGCATCGCTACACTGGCTCCCGGTTGTTTTTAGGATTGATTTTAAAATCCTTTTACTTGTTTATAAAGCTCTAAATGGTCTGGCACCTTCGTACCTCTATGACTGCCTGCATAGATATGTTCCAACCCGCCCACTCAGGTCCTCTAGTGCAGACCTACTTGAGACGCCAACAATGACATATAAAAAATCTGGTGAAGCAGCTTTCTGCTTCTACGGACCGGCAGCTTGGAATAAACTCCCACTACACCTAAGACAGGCAGCCTCTGTGGATAGCTTTAAAGCACAGCTCAAGACCTATTTCTTTACTCTTGCTTTTAGCTAAATGTTTAAATCCC
Organism: Nannobrachium achirus; assembly: GCF_963921795.1. NCBI lineage: Eukaryota > Metazoa > Chordata > Actinopteri > Myctophiformes > Myctophidae > Nannobrachium > Nannobrachium achirus. The sequence continues at coordinate 69,887,112 of NC_137811.1, read as the reverse complement.
TGTGCTGCTAATTGACGTCCGCACTGTTCTGAAATTGTTATTTCTCTGCTTAATTGTAATCATTTTAATTATTTCTTTTTATTCTGTATTTTTTTATTTTATTTTACTTTTTCTCTGTTAAGCACTTGTGCTTCATTTTCTGCTCTGTAAAGCGCTTTGAGCTGCATTTCATGTCATGAAAGGTGCTATACAAATAAAGTTTTATTATTATTATTATTATTATTATTATGCACATGGTGCAATGTCATATATTTGACTGATTCTGTTGAAAGCTCAACCACTTAAGAGCTCTATACATAAAACATATCCATCACCACCAGAACATGGTCTCCACTCCTATTGCCTCATCAATTACTGATTGATCCTGAATTCCTAGCCACCATCCATCCATCCATCCAGCCATCCATCCATCCATTCATCCAGCTATCCATCCATCCATCCAGCTATCCCTCTTCTTCTTCGCACTGTTTCCCAAACAGTGCGTCGGGACCCATTTGTGGGTTGCGGACGAATAGGCCTATTTATTGGTCATGAGTAAATAAACACTCAAAGATTCTTCTAAACAATTTGATGAATACATTTAAAAAATTCAAAAAATTCCATTAATTAGAAAACAAATGTTTTAAGGAGTTGTGAAAATAGCCGATCTACAAGCTTTCAACACGGCGTGATGTGTCACGTTGTAAGCTTGTAGGTCTGCCATTTTCACTAGTTTGGGTCCAGAGGAAAAATCCCATTTTTCTTCTGGGTCTCGAGCCAGGGCCGGACTGGGACATAAATTGGGCATTCGACCATGGCATCCAGACCGGCCATGCACCACAACCGGCGCAAACCGAAAATAGAAGATCTACAAGCCCACAACACCTGTGATTGGGCAACTAGGCCAGTATTCAGATGATAGACAAGCCAATGGGCCAATCGTGTGATCGTCTCTCTGCTCTGTGGGACGGTGCTACTGAAGGATTGGCCCTCTCCACTTAGTGGCCGCCTAGCCGCAGAAATACTGTAACTATCCTAAAATGGTAGCAAAAAAAGTGTTTTTGTTGTTGTTGTTTTTGACCCACAGACCCACAGGCCCACTTGTATAGAGGGTATGTGCGTGACATCATCATCATACCTGGAAGTTATGCGGGAACGCCTGCTGAGTGGCAAAAAACTACTTTCTGGCCTTGACAGCCCATACATCCAAACAGAAAAGTCCTATCTGATTGCATTAAACGGCATTAAACGACGTTAAACTCACTTTGCCCAATCCACCCCTGTCTCGAGCTAAAAAGTTTAGGAACCACTGAATGTAATCAGGTTCAATACTCTGAACACAGTCAATTAATCATGACATGTTTATGTGACTCCTCTGTCTCCACACTCTCCCTGCTACAGGCATCACCAGCTGCTTTAGCCAAGACGGTCCTGGCCGAGGTGCCCAACCAGGTGGTGGACTACTACAACAGCAAGGGCATCAAGCCCAAGGTGCCCAGTGAATACCAGTCTTCCCTGTCCTTTGGCCACTGACCACCCTTAACCCCACTCTGCACAACCCCCCGATGACCTCTGAACGACCCCTGAATGACCCCACCCCTCTAACTGACCTTATGGACACAAAGCCCACAACCTGACCCCCCCCTGGAAGAGGCTCGAGGTCTTGGTGTGGACGTTGAAAGAAAAATGTTTACTGTTTTTTCCTGTTTGTTTTTTGAACTTTTTTGGTTTATTCGCTGTTGTGCATGCGGAGCCCGTGCAGGGGCTTGAACTCACGAAGCGAACGGTACCGTTCAGACTCTGTACAGCATGGATGTCAGAACTGCACAGCATCCACACGGACACCGCGACACCCGCCACGACTACTGGACGACACTGGAACAACATGGCTGTGATGTTTATGACCAAACGTCAAGATACTCTCGAAAACACTTTGCTCAAATGGAGACTTAAGACAATCTCTCTTCAAACAGAGTGGAAACAAATATAAATATACTTTACAGAACCAATATAAAGTCTTTATATTAAGGTGGTCCTTCGTATTGGGGCTGTGGCGAGATTGGTTTTCAAAGCACTGGGCGAAAGGTTTGTTGTGGCTCTACACGATGAAATCCACATTGTTGATGGACCCTTATGGATCAATTTGGTTACATATTTGTTTACACTTGCGTTCACTCTGAGAGGTACAAATGGATCAATGAACACTAAGGATTTTAGGTTGCATTTTGGCACGTTTTCTCTCAACGTCTTTAATTACACGTCATTGAAATCAGACTTCTGCAGAGCAATGGACAGAGAGATCACTTACTTTCCCTTAAAGCTTCGATATCTAGATATTTTTAAGTGATCCAGTTATGCGCATGCACCTAGCGAAGTACGTGCATCACAACACAATAATACAAGGGGACACAGTGAGACAACACTAACAGATAAAAGCAAGGAGCTAACAAAACAAGACAACACATCAAGACAACTGAAGACAAATGGCACAGCAGGACAACACAAGAGAACTCAAGGCAACACAAGACAGCACAACAAGACAACAAGATGAGATAACCACGATGAGACCACGCGAGATAGCACAAGATAACACAAGCCTTAAAGCGAGATGACACAACAACATAACACAACGAACCAACACGATAAGACAGGGGTCTTCAACAGGGGGTCCGGGACCCCTAGGGGGGTCCTCAGAGTCACTACAGGGGGGCTGCCAAATCTTTTGTGATACAGTAGGATAATTATTTTAAATTAACAACTTGAATCCTCTCATGCCTATTCTGAGAACTTTAGCCAAAAATAGCAGATCTACAAGCTCTCAACGCCTCGCGCTGCAAGGCGTTGAGAGCTTGTAGATCGTCTATTTCCGGCAAATAGGTTTGGTGTAGAGGTAAAAAAGAGCAGACCAAGTACAGAGTGAAAGGTCAAGTTTACTAAGTATCGACGATTTAAGTGGTTAAATGTGTGAAAGTCTGCAACTCAATTGTATACAATATGTAGTGGGGGGTCCCTGCTGTAGGCCTATCTCCCTCTCTGCTAAGGGGTCCTTGGCCTGAAAACGTTGAAGACCCCTGCGATAAGATAAAGAGATCAGCACAAAAACACAAATCTCTGCTTCCTCCTCCCCCGCTGGTGAGCATGATACTCGGGGAAACGAACAACCGTCCAATGAAGGAATGTATGACCCCTGACTCTCCCACATTCCCCCTTTCCCGTATCCTGCACTCTGAGTTTGTTTTTATAAGAGTTTGTTGAGATTTTGCTAAATTTCGTATAAAGTTCGTACGTTGTTTAAAACAAAGCATTTTGGATTCTCTTGACGACGCTGAAGTAGCCAGCTGCCTTGTAGAGTCATCTGCACTACTAGTGATGCACGGCTCCTAGACCCGGAGCCTGCAGGAACACACATTTAAACTATGTCAGATTGACCCATCTGTATTCCCCAAAACTGTGTAGTTCCAACCTGAATTCACCTGAAGGGGAAGACTGGTAAATGCCATGTGATGACAGAATAGTGCAATCACTTTCACAGCGGGCTGCTGTTCTTTGATGTGTTACACCGAACCAAAATGTTAACTTACTTTGTCATTTCCAGCTTCCAGCTAGCTGCTCAATGCCACATGAATACTGTATGCCCTCCTCATTCTGTGGGAAATGCTTCAGTGATACGTTTAATCCTAAAACCTGCTGCTGTAAATTGCTCTTGACCAGCTAGTGAGAAGAAAGGAAGCTGCTGCATCGCAGAACATTTAGGTGATTGGTGGATTTGGGCCGAAATGAAATGACGTCATGCTGGTCTCTATACGGATCTCTGACACTGTGTAGGGACTGTTGTGATATGAGGATGACCCCTCGCAGGGACTGGAGTTAGTCTTGAATAAATATGATGGACTGGTAAAACACAAACCCTGTCTCTCTGAATGATAACTTAAAGGTGATACACCATGCATTTAAAAAGTATTTATGTCATATTGTTTATGTCCCAAAAACGTTTTTCAAAAGGTTTGAGGCTAAATTACCACTCCTGAATAGAGAGCCTCTCTCATTTTTGAATGGCTCTCAGAGCATTTCAGCTGCAGTACCACCTTTGGCCTGAACTGCGCCACCCCCCCAAAATCTTTTTGAAAAAAAATATTTTTTTTGAAAAAAAAAAAATATTTTTTTTGAAAAAAAAAAAATCTTTTGAAAAAAAAAAAAAATCTGCAAAAACGGCCGATGATGACGTCACAATCGGCAGCAAATCTGGACAGCCTGTTTTAAGAACCCGTGGGATACTTTTAACCTTTGCCTTCTCAAAACCAGAGAAAGACACAACGGTCAGAAATGGGACTTTGTGAGGATAGAAGGTGCTAGTGGGACCCCAAAAAAAGGTTTTAAAAAAGGAAAAGTGAAATTTCATGGTGTATCACCTTTAATATCGAATGGTGTCAGAAGTAAAAGACTGACAATATTAAGATATCATTCAGAGAGAGAACAGGTTTGTATTCAAGACTAAAGGTCGTTGCACACTGCTGCGTTTTTCAAGCCGAATATCAGTGAATTTCGGAGCACGTAAATAAAGAAATCAACCTCACGTTATGTCAATCACGTTTGCACACTGCCGCCCGTTTCGTATTTATTTTCGGACCAGGGTTGATTTTTTTCCGATTTCCGCAACTGTCACAATTGGGCCCTTTGCTCTCTCTCTCTCTCTCTCTCTCTCTCTCTTCTCTCTCTCTCCTTGGCCTGAAAAATGCTTTTGAGGATTTCGGATTTCCAAAGCGAAAAAACGCAGTGCAGAGTGCATTGTGCAACCAGCTTAACTCCAGTCCCGCATCCTTATATCACAACAGGGACCAAAGCGGGTTAGACCAGTGAACAACCACTTAGACCAGTGACCAGCCCAGTTAGAGCAGGGACCATACAAGTCGGGCCACCACTAAACCAGACCAGGGACAAAACCAATTAGAAGGGTGCAATTCTTGGAAGTTGGAAGTGTGGTTGCATTGACACGAATGCAAGGAATCCGATGGGAAATTAATTCCGTCTTAGCATTTATATTATATATTATGATGTCACGTGAAGCTTGACCAATCCTGACAGAAAAAGGTCCATTGAACTCCATTGAATGGACTTTTGGGGTTGTCAGTTTACAGAAAAGGTTACAAAAAACGTCCACTGAAGTCAATGATCTTTTGGGGTTTCAGAAAAGTTTACAGAAAAAAAGGTTTACTCTAGGGTGAAATTAAAATGGACAAGAACAAATGTGGTTGCCTACAGCAACCACACTAAATAAACCATAGCTCAAGGACCAAACCAATTAGAGAAAGGACCCTGCCAGTTAAAACCAGGATCATACCCGTTAACGCTGCTTTACACTTCATCGTACGGCAGCAGATCTATAGGCTGACATCGCGTGAGCGACACCCGTAGTGCGACAGAGCACATCGTCACTGTCGGGCAGAAAAATCGTTTTTCCAAGTTTCAAATTTGTATGTTTTTTTTCTTCGTAAACTAAAGCCCTGCTTCAGACTGTCGCACAAAACTAGTGAAAATAGCCGATCTACAAGCACACAACGCCTCACGATACGAGGTGTTGTGTGCTTGTAGATCGGCTGTTTTCACTATTTTAAATCATTTTTAAAATGATGAATACAAAACAAACGGTTTTGGACATAGAAGTCTCTCCACCCGACAACGACAATGTATTAGCACAAGAACAATACCAGTCAAGGACCATAGCAGTTAGAGCAATGTCCATATAGTTAGGGAAAGTTAGCAGAGTCTTTGACCAATCTGGGAACTAAATGCTTATCAATAGCTTACTGTAGCACGCGTGTGAAACTGTGAAGTCACTAAACGATATTCTGTTTTCTTTTTTGCATTGCATTGGATTCAGAATCATGAAAAAAACCCTAGTTTGACCCCTCACATGCTTAGCAGATTTATTTTTTGTATTATTTTCCTGTATAGTAAAGTCAATGAGACCCCAACTTTGATTGGCTCCCACAGTTTCCCAAGGGAGTTGGGTTGGAAAAGAAATCAGAGGTGATAGTAGACACCTTTATGAACACATTTTGTGAAGAAAGCTATTGACAAGCATTTAGTTCCCAGATTGGTCAAAGACTCTGCTAACTTTCCCTAACTAACAGGGGTTAGAAGAAAGATCAGTCCAGCTAGACCATGCAGCATGCAGCCCAGTAGGCCTGCAGGTCTCAGTGGAGAGAGCGTGCATCACTAGTCCGTTCTTTTGTAAAGGCCAGAGCAGATGATGCATGACGTGTTGTTTTGCATGCAAATACCTTCAAAGGAAACGCCGTTCCTTCTCTTGCATTATGTTCTGGGTAGTGAATTATGATACTAAATAAATACTTGCAGTATGACTATGATGACGTTTACAGGGATGTTCTACTCCGAGGCATGTTCATGTGGTACAACTGAAAATGTGTGAGTAGATTTAAAAAAGCACAACCTTTACTGGATTATCTTGAGTATCAGTTAGATTATTAGATTACTATGGTCACATGATTTATCACCGTGTAGCCATGAAGTATATTGTGTGCAAAACAATGACAAGCTGAATTATGATAATAAAAGCTTTATGAATAAAGTCCTGAGGTGTGTGTGGTGCTTTTGAAGCGAGGTTTACAACAGTGATGCAACATGCACGCACACACGCACGCACGCACGCGCAAAGTAGGCAAAACTTTATGAGCAAAGCATTTAATGTATCAAATACATCAAATAAATGTCTTACAAATGTTACACAATTGTAAAAGAATAAACATAAAAACACAAAAAAATAATCATGATGAATGTGAATGTTTCTTTGCAGTGAATATGATCAGGGGCGTCAAGGGGGGAAAGGTGGGATTGAGTTACTGGGGCCCGAGGTGGGGGTGCCTTGAAACCCCCTCCCCCCTATGAAGAACATTCATAGGGGGGCCCACAGTGAATCCTTATACCCAGGGCCCAGAATTTAGTGTGACACCCCTGAATATGATATTACCAAATAAATATATTAAAAACATAATATGTATCATGCAAATAGTTAGTCTGGTGGTGATTTTGGCCAAACATAGTTGTGCAGTTTATACAGTAAGTAATGGATGTTTGAATTTGAGTGTTTAGGGCTCTGGTGTGTGTGCATGCGTGCGTGCGCGTGTGTTCGTACAGTATGCGTGCGCGTAGGCATTAGTCAGACAGTGAAATTGCTGCAGAGTCAAAAGAATCAATCAACCTACAATCCAACGCACAATCCCAGTTGTCACTTTGTAAGTAGTGCCCCAACAACAGTGCTTTCAGTGAGACAAATTGAATAGATTCAAAGATTGCATTCATTCACAATCATGAAAAGCAGAGGAACCACATGTATTTCCTTTTTTATTATATTTATTCATGTATTTATTAATAGTTATCCAAGGTAAAGTGCACTTACAATTCATAATATAGCCACCATCAGTGAGTGAGTGTACTCAAAAGAGACACCAGCACCCAGGCACGTGCACACACATATACATCAAAGGGGGCTTGAGCACCTGCCCTTTTAACCATCTGTAAAAAGTGCCCTCTCCAGACCATGAATGCAGTTTTCGCTATGGTGAAAGAAATGCAAATGCCCTCTTTCCATGAAGGCAGCATTCAAGATAATGTACCGGTAGCATCTTATGTTGAAAGAATTGCCCTCTCTGTGTAGAGATCCATGCTGTACACCGTACATCTCTGTATAGGCTTGATTAATGCTTAGTTCAGTGTGGTATCAAACAGAGAAAATAGCAGACCTCCAAGCTCACAATGCGTTGTGATCTTGGAGGTCTGCTATTTTCGATATTTTCAACCAAAATGCCCTTTTAGAAATTTCAGCCCCTGCCTCTCTAACATTCTCTGCTTGTCCCTGCCGGCGCCCACTTAGGAGACCAATTGTAGGATTTGTGTCCCATTTTGCTTCTAGTGGCCACAATTGGGGAAATGTAAAATCTTTGGCTGTAGCCAATCTCCTGTCCTGTGTTTCATTCTGACTGGTTGCTGTTGCTGCTGCAGTGTTGCCAGATTTTGCAAGAGAAACAAGTGGCTAGGTGTTTGAAAACAAGGCCAAAATAAGTGACTATACGTAGGCATGGAGGTCTGTGGACAATGACTTATCAATCTAGGGGTCCTTGACATGAAGAAATGTGGTCCGCGGACAACCAAGTGTGTGTGTGTGTGTGTGTGTGTGTGTGTGTGTGTGTGTGTGTGTGTGTGTGTGTGTGTGTGTGTGTGTGTGTGTGTGATCCATATGTAAAGTCCACAAAATAATCAAACTTTGTATTTTTATAGTTTTGGCTCCTCAAACATTTCAGCAGCAAACAGTTATAAAGAAAAAAATGCACTTTCAAAAAGAAGTGGGTAGAAATCCAATAACTGTTATACCTGCAAAAACAAATGCTTCATAGACATAACGCGCAGTTTGAATACTAATGAAGTGAGTTTGGTAGGTGTCAGGTCTATTGTTAAGTTAATGTGTGAATTGCTTCGGAACTTTTCAATCGCAGCATCGTGTTGCACACATTGAAGGACCTCAGCCTCCTCAGGAAGAACAGCCTGCTCTCCCAGCTTTGATTCCCGGGCCCGCCAATGCGCTGAGGTGTTCCACTTAAATAACAACAAAAAAAAGGTAAGCAAGTAATTTATACCGGAGTCCTCTTTATCTCCCAAAAAAATTCTACAGTAGGTGTTATTTGATCAAAATGTGCAATATTGTCCAACGGGAGAAGCAGGGCTTATTCAAATATGCTTATTCCATCACTCCAAAATCCATTCTTTTGGTACTTGACAACACAATGTTGGGCTAACATGCGGAAGTGACCGCAGGGTTACGTCATTGTTGGGATTTCTGCCGTAAAACGATTCAGTCACGTTCTAAAACTCGTCTCGTGAGATGGATTCGGTAGTCTCGCCTGAAAGCCATTTAGACCGGAATTCTCCTTTAACCCCCAACTGCTCTCAAGTCTAACCACTTGGGCAGCTGCGGGTGAAGCTGACAACGGCATTTAACCCCCAGGATCAAGTATAGATCTAATAATTATTATAATTTTTTGGTGAAGGAATGAAGGGATGATACAGAAAGATGAGAGGGGATGAGAGGGGCGTGATGATGGAGGGATGTTGGGGGGGAGCGAGGGATTAGGGATGGAGGACGAGGGACCTGCAGAGTGAGGGATGAGGGGATTTAGAAGATTAGAGGGGAAGAGAGAGAAAGCAGAGGGCGAGGATGACGAGGGACTGAGGATCAAGGAGACCATGATGTCGCCCTGGAGCAAAACACCCTGAGCGTTTGGCTTTGCAGGTCCGTCAAGCGTGGCTGGAAGACACTGACTGAAGACCCCCCACCAATACCTGAAGAGTAGAAGAGAAAAGGAAATGGATAGAGGAGAAAGACATGGGGAAAAAAGAGGATGATGTGGTGATGGAGGGATGAGAGATGCCAGGGACGTGCAGAGAATGTTACAGACACAAGCTCTGCAAATTTCTAAAAGGGCCTTTTGGTGAAAATAGCAGACCTCCGAGCTCACAACGCGTTGCAGCGAGAGCTTGGAGGTCGGCTATTTTCAGTGCTTGATACCACACTGAACTAAGCATAATCAATCCAATACTGGAGATGTGGCGTACCGGCATGCATTTCTACACAGAGAGGGCAATTCTTTCAACATAAGATGCTGCATTCAAGTTCAGGAGCGTTTGGACAAGGCAATTCTCCTGAATGTCGCCTTTAGGTATGGCATGGAAAGAGGGCATTTGCATTTCTTTCACTATAGTAAAAATCGAACCTCGGTTCGAAGTGAAGCGGTGAATTCTTATTCTATGTGTTCTAGAGCTATGAAATCTGTGTTCTAGATCTATACATTCTTTCTTCTAGATCTATACTTTCTATGTGCTTTAGTTCTATATTTTCATGAATTCTAAATGAATGAATGATTTTGCCCGGAGGGCCAAATTGTCATGTGAAGCTTGACTAATCCTCAATTCTGCATGCCCGGGACAGACATGGGACAGACATGGGACAGACATGGGACAGACAAAGCCACACCTTGGAAGCGGCTTTCACCGTTTCAAAAACTGCATACAGACGGATAAAAGGGCAGAGGCTCAAGCCCCCTTTGACGTCTATGTGTGCACATGCCTGAGAATACAAAGCATATGGCAGGTAGATGAAGCGAGATATAAATACCTCATAGATTGGCGTAGAGGGAGGAGATAAGGGAGGAGCTTATCAGGAGTTATCAGATGGATTGGTGACAGCTGAGCGGGGAGGAGTTGTTATCAGTATAGTGATTGATATACCAGTATGTGTGATCTTTCTTCCCTCCTGCACATATAATTGATTCACCTCCATTATGTTATATGTGCAAGAAAAACATGCTCAAATAAAGTACAGATACCTGTACTTAAAGTACAGTAGTTGAATATAAATCGTTACTATCCACCGCTGAGCAGTGTGTCTTGTGTAAAGACACACACGCGCACATGAATGCACACACGCACAAGCACGCATGCACATGCACACACACACACACACGCGCGCACACACAGACACACACACACGCCACATACACAAACTCCCTTTTACAACACGCACACACACACTTCTATTTTCAACATACATCCATTAACACCCACACTCTGGTCTTTAGACTCCCACACATTATTTTTCTCAAATGCACGCACACGCACACCACACATGCACACGCACACACACACACACACACACACACACACACACACACACACACACACACACACACACACACACACACACACACACACACACACACACACACACACACACGCACACGCGCGCACACACACCAAATGAAACAGGGTTCATCTGGTGCGAAAGGTCTTTCCCTTTGTTATGTCATGGTGATTGATGATAGACGTCTAAATGTATAGAAACTGCAAGCACACGAGGCCCTCGCCTGCCCACAACACTGAGAACACTATCACCTTCACACACTGCAAGTGAACTGGACAGACTGCATCACAATGCAGCGGGTTGTGGATTTTATTTCCTTTCTTTTTCCTTTTCAATCTGGAGCTCTGACTCGCCTTCATAAGAGAACTCTGTTGTTATGCCAAACGTCAGTTTGGACGCTATTGACTGGTATTCTGATGTGTTAGTGTCGTTATTATTATTACTGTCGGAGGGCAGGAAAAAAACCTAGACTGATCTAGACTTTCAGTATGAGTACAGACCGTGAAAGCGCGGCCACACGATCCTTCTGGTTTTTGGGTTTTAAACGGGAGGTGTCATAAAAGTTACAACAGAAAATAATTCTGGGTCTAACATTGTTTCTACATGCTCTTAAATTATTTTTTCTATTCATTTTCTGTTAAGGACAATGTTGTTTTTTTGAAATATGAACAAGGGTTCATATTAGATTGTAGTTAGAGAAAAGAAAAGATGAGTGTTAAAATGTTTTCATTTACTGCTTTCTTACAAGTGGCTAAATATCCACTTTTTAGACACAATAAGCCGAGGCCATTTCCAAGTTGAACCGCAATCTTTCATGGCAGATGTGACTTATGGGGGCTGGTAGTGTTACTGTAAAAGATTTTGCCAGCTTCTTGTGTCATATGTAGCCATACGTACTGTACGCATGCCCCCACCCACTGAAACCAACTCACTAAATTGGCTAAAACAATAGAAAGCAGTAAATGAAAACTTTTTAACACTAATTTCTCTAATTACAATCTAAAATATGAACCCTTGTTGTCCTTTAAGAGAAAGAAATAAGAGAAGTCAAGAAGCACCTAATATTCAAATGATGATTCAAATGATGATCATTTGGGAGCCAAGCAAACAATATCAATTCCGCCGTACCAAATTTGGAGACTGCTACATATCGTAATGCGTCGATATCTAACCCCAGAGGAGAGACATTTACAAAATGTACCCAATACTGTATTTTAGGTTCATAATTTCTCCTTCCCAAGTGAATAAACAGGTGTCCTTTGTGTCAGTTTGTTTTACTCTCTCTGCATGCTGGGACATCCCATTGACACCACCATTATTCATAAATGGAAGCATTTATATTAATGGATTGCATTCATATAGCGTTTTCTCCAAAGCGCTTTACAATATACTTCACAGGGACGTGCAGAGAATGTTAGAGAGGCAGGGGCTAAAATGTCTAAAAGGGCCTTTTGGTGGAAATATCGAAAGTAGCAGACCTCCAAGCTCACAACGCGTCTTGGAGGTCGGCTATTTTCGGTACTTGGTACCACACTGAACTAAGCATAATCAAGTCAGTGGCGGTAGCCATGCAAGGCACCAACCTGCTCACCGGGAGCACTTAGGGTTTCAGTGTCTTGCTCAAGGACACTTCGACCTTTGGATCCCAAGACGGCTGTTCCATCTCCTGAGCCACTGCCTGCTGCCCTTAACAGAGCTTACCAATACAGAATGAAGTCCTTATGAGAATGAACTGAAATAGAAATAGAGATGATAATAGTAAATCAATACTCAACAGGAATATAAATTGCAATACCGTTAGAGATCATACACACCGAAACAGATGATGAAAACAAAACGGGAAAAGTGGATTGCCAATTTGTGACCTTGATATAAATTGTCATGTGGTATGTCATGTGGTAAATTAAAACTACGGGTGAACATTTATTAAGGATGCCTAATTATCTACTTAAAACTAAACATAATTTTTGGGAGGCCTGCACAAAATAATTTCACCCACTCTTGTTGATGGGATTTTCCAAAGCATCAGCCTAGTCATTACAGGGAATTAAAACATCTAACAATGGGCAAAACATTGTCATTTGTCATGCTATAAAACCTGCTGGTGGTGTGTTTACCATACTGTCATGTTTGTCAAACAAAGTGGAATGGCAAGACTTGTTTCTTGGAGGACAGAGCGTATTATCATCTCTGTCAGGCAGAAGCCGATCGTATCTCCAAGTTTCAAATTTGTATGTTTTTTGGCTAACGTAATGCCCTGCTTCATCATACACCTACAAGAATGTCACACAAAACTAGTGAAAATAGTTTATCTACAAGCACACAACGCCTCACACTGAATCATTTTTAAAATGATGAATACAAAACGAACGGTTTTGGACATACAAGGTTTCCACCCGACAACAACGATATTATTCTTTAGACCAGAGTGCAATTATTCAGGTGAACACACTGTGCAGAACAGGATGGCAGCCTGCCTCCGG
>NC_137811.1:69853939-69868939 GCF_963921795.1 Nannobrachium achirus | reverse complement strand
AAGTACTATGCTGCTGCTGACCCTGATGTCCTCCTTCCTGTAAGAGAGGAGCTACAGACAGTGGGAGTGTTTGTGGATTATGAGGAGGGTTTGGTCTCCTTTTATGATGTGAAGGCCAGAGTTCATTTGTACTCTTTCACTGGCTGCACCTTCACTGAGGAACTCTATCCATACTTTAGTCAATATTTCCACCATGAGAGTAGGCCTACAGACCTGTATGATGCTACTGTGAACCGATTTTTTCTCGTCATCAGCCTCTTATTTTTCTTGTATATAAGGCGGAGAAATCTCGCTATTCCTACGCCCCATCATTTCGACTAAGGGAGTCGACAGGTTAGCTACTCACCCGCTTCACGGTTATGGTTAGGGTGAGGGTTTGGGTTAGGTTTAGGCATAGAGGTTAACATTCACCTGCGTTCGAAAGGATGAACCATCGAACAGATAGAGCCGTATATAAGGCGGCATTTCTTTCGTTCACTTCTTTTAATGGTAAATGAAAAATAATTATATTTCTTTTTCTTATAATTCCATATTTTTAATTCAAGTTTAAGATTTGATGATTTATTGAAAATATTTCCTAATCAGATTCTTGTATTTGTAATGCAGTGGTTTCAGACTAGTTAATTTAAAAGTACAAATTCAATGATTCTGATGATAATCATTAATGTTCATTAATGATTCATTTATGTACCAGCATATTTTAATTTATAGACAATGGAACATGTATTGAAAAGAACATCAGTGATTGTTACTATGTTCAAATGCCTGTACAGTTTACTATTTGATGTTTATGTTTTAATAATGCAACAAATGGACAAAATAAAATCTCATAGGCCTACGCGACAGTCTTTTCAACTAGTCTATGAGTTTCACAAATACCCAATAGAGTTTCTGTCCTATACAATAATGGTAAATTAACTACTGTAACTGCACATACAGTAAGTGCAGTTAGTTAGACTTTGATAAACTGTTGTACCATAGAAAGCATCCACCTAGCTGTATACGGCAAGTCGGCAACCAGTTTAAATATTTACCAGGGAACTCCACAGACTCTGACCTCAGCAGCAGCTAAGTGACATATCATAAAATATGTGTTCCACAATCAAACCCCACTGAGGCCTATCACAAAACAATTGCCACTAAAGTGCCTTGTGCAAGAGTCATGGAAGTTAAAAACAACAATGAAAAGACTAACCTGAAAGTTTAATTCACTCAATCTACTCTTAATACTTATAAGTGATTACATGTTTGTGAGTGTTTTAGCCACTGCTTCAACTGCCCTTTAAAAGCAAAGATAAATACGGGCACGCACTCACGCACGCACAGAGGTTCCGTGCAATCATAGATGAAGATAGAGCAACCGCTGCCAGTCTACTTATGGGAATGATAAAGTCGGTAAGCTCTCTAAAGCCCCTATCAAAGTCCAAGGTGAAGAGCTATCCACCGCAAATTTTAGGTGGAAAGCTTTCCACCTCAAGTTAGAAAATAAGTGAAGGCCATCATAGTCAGTCACGGTGAAGTCCTATTCACCGTGACTGACTGGTCCAGGTCGACCAATCAGTGAGCGGGTTGAAGAACCTATCTGTCTGAAAGTAAAAACAGAGAGATGTGTCAGGACTCGCGGTGGAAAGCTCTTCACCGCGAGGAATGACGTAACGTTGTAGTTTTATGATTCAAAAAGACTACACCGCGGTGGATAGCTCTTCACCGCGGTACCGACTCTGATAGGGGCTTTACACCCCCTTTAACAGAAAAAATTAGCAAGAAACAACAACAAAAACATTCTACTTTCTCTATCTGTCTCGCTGCCCCTACCATCTCCTTTCTTCTTCTTCTCCTCTTCTCCTGACACTGTTTGTCAGCTGAAACATGTCGTGTTCTGTGAAGCCTGTTCAATCGCAGACCAGTGGGCAGCTGCCATGTTGTCTTTTGGGATAGTCTTAATTTAACCGTGCAGCTGGTCTCCATCGAGACTAACAAGGCTCAGGGTTAGATGCTAGCTCCATAATAATAAGAAAACATCTTTTCATGAATAGAATGCGTCTGAGTACAATATGGGTCATTAACAAAAGAGAAAATAACTCGGCTCAGAAGCTCAGCCCTCTGCTCAGCTCCCCACAACAAACATGAATCAGCGAGTCAACAGGATAATGTCAAAACATTACCGTGGACAAATGAGAGATTAGAGTCCACGGCATCAGCAGTACAATGAGATCAGGAGATGACATGAATCCTACATAACGTTGTTACACTCCAGATATCCTATTAGAATGTTGCCATTACTGCCATAACAGCATGCAATTTGTGCGGTTATTGTAAACCAGGAAATTATGTGGCGCCCACTCTAAACCTGCCATTTCAGTCGTCCAGTATTTATTGTCCATTGTCGAAAACGTACCACGGCTCTGACTGTGACAGACAAACTGGCATTTATAATCAGACCAATGAAATCGTAATTCAGTAGACATTCATTCCACTGGCGATTTACGTCACCTCGCTGTAATCGCACCCTTAATTTGTTTTCTCGGGTAGTTCATCGCTGTTTCTGGGGCTTTGCTTAACGAGCCTCGGGCCTTAATGAGCAATGAACCTTAACGAGCTTAGCAGGGCCTTAACGGAGCTGGCGCTTGTCTCCTCCAAGCGGAGGGTTTGCTTACAGATTAGTCACGTCGTTGCAATGACTTTGTACTGAGCCGAAAGATGAGATCAAAGTAAGAAGACGCACGCTCATCTCCACGCCAGCAGTTCATTGTTGTTCTTGTTTTTTGTCCATTTACCACGGCAACAGACTCCACCCCCACTATAGGGCCTCTCTCATCTGTAGTACTTTCTCTACTTCAGGGGTCTTCAACAGGGGGTCCTCAGAGTTACTACAGGGGGTCCTCCAAATCTTCCAATCCTTTTTATATTAACAACTTGAACCTTAGTGTCCATATTCTGAGAACTGTAACCAAAAAATAGCAGATCTACATGCTCACAGCGCCTCACACTGCGAGGCGTTGTGAGCTTGTAGATCTGCTATTTTTGGCAAAGAGGTTTGGTGTAGAGGGGGAAAAGGAGCAGACTAAGTACAGAGTGAAAGGTCAAGTGTATTAGGCAATGACGGCTCAAGTGGTTAAATATCTGAAAACACAAATTGACGTGAATCCAAAGTACAACGATGATTGTGCTGTCAAACGATGAAAATATGAAAAGGTTGTGGGGATCCCTGCTTCATCTCTCTCAACTAAGGGGTCCTTGGCTTGAGAACGAAGAAGACCCCTGCTCTACTTTATTAATAGACAGCACACGCATGCAGCCACGCCACGCACACAAATATGACTTACAGTATCTCTCTATCTTATCTCATTCTCAGAACAAATTGGTTTGGGAGAAGAGTTTGATCAGTTCAGTGAGCTCCAGAAAACCCATTTTAACTTCAAACTCTAACCATGATATTCATTGAAAAACATTTTTATTTTTATTTTATAATTTTTTTTGTAGGGGAAATAAAATAAAAATAATGACAAAAATAAATTAATTAAAAAAGTAATTGAAAAAACATGGTCTCCTCGCGCATGTGAAGGACAATATCAAACACCAGAAACAAGGACTGTTTTCAATTAATGGTTAAAATGGAGTTTGAAGTTACAATGGGTTTGTATAGGAAGGGGGCGTGTCTGTTAAAAATACTGAATTAAGCAACTCCTCGATATTTGTGACTTGACCGTTGGCCCTGTACTTGGTCTGCTCTTTTTCCCTTTACACATCTCTCGGAAAACATCAGACCTACAAGATCTACAAGCCTCGCAGCGTGAGGCGTTGTGTGCTTGTAGATCTGTTATTTTCAGGTAATGCTCCCCACCACGCAAAGATTTGGCGGAACCCCTAGGGGTCCCGGACTCCCTGTTGAAGACCCCTATAAAGTATTAAAGTCCAGTGCAAATTATTGTCAAATCACCACACTTCTGTGGAGCACTCATGAAACACTTTTTTGTTTAATTCAGATATAATTGGAGCGAACAAAGCGTTTGGCATGGTGGCACCAAGGTTAATTCCCTCTGATCCGATGATGCAACGATGCAAAACGTGTTGTTCACTCCAATTATGCTAAACGACTATCAGGATTAAACTGAAAAGTCCATCTGAACACTCTGGATTGCTTTGATATTCATAGTGACTGTGAAGTCCGTAATTATGATTCTACTCATTGTCATGTACATCAAACTATTCAAATACAGAACACTGAACGGCAGAAACATGTCTTAGAAAGTACAGAACCTATACGGTAATAAGGACATTCACAAAACCGAGGTCCGACCGTGACAGTATCAATTACTTTAAACCTAATCCATCCAGGATCCTGGTGAATCATGACCACAAAACCTTTGATTATGTGAAAAAATATATTTGAATATTTAATTATATGATATAGCCTATACTATATACTATATCGTCACTGTCGGGCAGAAACCTTGTATCTCCAAGTTTCAAATGTGTACGTTTTTTCGCGAAGTAAAGCCCTGCTTCATCAGACAATGCCGTCGCACAAAAGTAGTGAAAACAGCACAAGCACACAACGCCTCGCGGTGCGGGGGAAGTGAGTGTTTGCTTTGCTCCCCACACGATTGAGAAATGAGAGGGAACCTTGCAGCTGACCCTTACTCAGCGAGCCTTCGTTGACCTACTTTGGTGTAAAACAGGGTATACAGTCGTAGTATGTTAATATTGGCGTCAATTGGGTATGGCAGGGGTATGCAGCTGCCATACCCTGGGTCCAGGGGGGAAAACAAAAGTTACTTTTAAATATAAATCCATGGATGTCTCTTTGTCTGTCTGTTCTGGTTATTATGTTGTGAAATTACAGTAAAATAAATAAATGCAAAATTTCACAAAATGGTCACTTTAACAAGGTATTATAATTATATTCTCCACATCTTGACAAAATGGTATATTCCCAGCTTCCGCAGGTCAGCTGCACAGGTGCAATGCATTATTGTTAATTGTGGCATGTTTACTAACATGCCAAGTTTAGCTGCACTTGAACAACCGTTCCAGACTGCCATATCCAGCCCAAGAAACCGTACAAACGGGGAAAAAATACAATGTACTTCTTCAAATAAATGTATCATGCCTGTTGCTAAGGTATGGCAACATGACTGGTGTCTTGCACACGCGCAAAGGCGCCCGTGCAAGACACCAGTCATGTTGCCATACCTTCCCACTGAGCATGCCATCTAAAAGTGGTCTAATAGTGGTATAGATTTGAACGTTTTTTAGTTGTCTAAACTTAGACTAGACGACTAATAGATGTCTAATAGTCGTCTAAATGTAGACCGTCTATATTTAGACGACTATTAGACATCAATTAGTCGTCTAGTCTAAGTTTAGACGACTAAAAAAAGTTTCAAATCTATACCACTATTAGACCACTTTTAGACGGCATGCTCAGTAGGTTAGATTTTTCTGAACTGACGCCACTGCGTTAACAGCTGCTAGCCCTGTGTTAAACCACTTTTCATTGTTGCGACCGTAGGTCGCATTTACTACCAAAACCTCCACCGGCTGTCTGTCTGTCTCTCCGTCCGTCCGTCCGTCCGTCACACGTCACACGTCACACTTTTGCCCTGCTCATATCTCCACAACCGTTGCCCCCATCCATGCCAAATTTTGCACACGCACTCCTTACCTGCCAAACTACAACCTCCAAGGACCCCCGGAGCTTCAGGGACCCCCAGGTGTAAAAAATGACCAAATGTGCAAAAATGACCAAATGACCACCCCAACGGGGCTGCTCACGGGGAATTCCTGGGGACCACCCACTCCTGGTGCTCCAGAACGGATGCAAAAGTGGTGGCGCCCCCAGTGGAGGACCCCCTCCACTGCAGCTCACATAAAATGCCGTAACTCGGGCTAGGAGCGTCCGGGAGAACCTATTCGTCCGCCAAGGCAACGCGGAGACCCCACCCCTCATTTCTCACATGGCCCTCTTCTAGCGCCACCTTCAGGCCGATTTTTAAAACACATTTTTGGACACTGCTCCTACAGTTTTTGCCCTAAAATCACGCAAATCGCTACACAGTATGTCTACACTCATCCCATCAACATGAATCTGTCCCATATAGCGCCACCTTCAGGCCGATTTTTAAAAACACATTTTTGGACACTGCTCCTACAGATTTTGCCCTAAAATCACTAAAATCACTACACAGCATGTCTACACTCATGTCATCAACATGGATCAGGAAGATTTTGGAAAAAACACATTTTTGCCCTATTTGTGGACGGTCGCTTATCTCCCGATTAGGGAGTCTTACTGGTTTATTTTAACACCAACATGTAGTCTGGTACGATATGGTGTGTGGTGAAATGAAAGCTTAATAAACAGTGATCACCCTCGCTGCCTGTCTACCACTTCAAGAAGCCTAGTCCCGGCTAACCATGCAGTAGCCTGGAATCCAGACTGATTCACTCAGTTTTATTCCTCGTTGAGTAGAGGAAAGAAAAAAAGATAAAAAGAAAGAAAACGAGACAGCAAGACTGCATGATTATATACAGTAATGTTTTCACAGGATTTATACGCAACCCTCATACGGTACATACATGCATGCATGCATAACCAGACACGCACGCACGCACGCACACACACACACACACACACACACACACACACACACACACACACACACACACACACACACACACAGTAGTATAGCCTGTATTGTCTTAATGTTTAGTCATGTATTGGTTGGTATTGCTGAATGAATGACAAGTTAGTAATTCATGTGTTCTTTTCTCGTGTGACTTCCCATCTAAACATAGCAATGATGTCCAGCTCTCTTCTCTCTCTCTCTCTCTCTCTCTCTCTCTCTCTCTTCACTCATACGTGATAACATTTTAACATGATTCTAAATTCACCTTCATGCCGTGTCTCTTACTGCACGGCTATGCTCATTCCATCTATCTGTCTGTAGAGAAATTATGCAAGAACAGACCAATTATCCATCTCTCTCTCTCTCTCTCTCTCTCTCTCTCTCTCTCTCTCTCTCTCTCTCTCAGGATTGGCCACTACAGGAACATTGTCATTCTCGCTTCTCCCTCTGTGAGAAGTGCATTATTCTAATGAGGTGCCTATGTTCCAAGGAGGATTTTAAATTGTAAGTGTGTAAGCGTGTGTGTGTGTGTGTGTGTGTGTGTGTGTGTGTGTGTGTGCGTGCGTGTGTGTGTGTGTGTGTGTGTGTGTGTGTGTGTGTGTGTGTGTGTGTGTGTGCGTGCGTGCGTGCGTGCGTGCGCGCACAAGACCTGTTTGAAGCCAATTATCTTCCTCCTCCTCCTCTTCTTCTTCGTCTCATCTCGCTCTCCTTTCTTCCGCGTCTTCTCTCTGTCAGAGTTTCCTCTCTGCAGGCTCTCGTCGCGTTCATTAAAACATTTTTCAACGGAATCATTTATAATATTAAATAATACATGTTGTTGTTGGGGCGCTGGCCAAGTAGGCCTACCTTATTATTACCTGGAATCAGTCCTCTGCAGTTAACCTACCCTCGCTAATAGCAGCAGTCACTTAACCCATCTTCACTATTAACAGCAGTCATAAACCAGTGGTTCCCAGATGATTCACAAAACAAAACAAGTTTTACTCTTATGTACCTGTTCAAAAGACGTAACAATAAAGTACAACCTTGAACCTTGAACTTTAAAGGAGCTATAGTCAACGTTTTTGAAAAACGGATGCTAAAATAAAAATAATGTTTCAAAAATAATTTATGAAAAAACAAGCTTCATATATGTGTTTCTGTTTAAAAATGACCACAAAAAGCATAAAATAATGATAAAATAATCATTTTGGCCATTGTAGGGCCGACACTTGGTTTACATCCTAGTCTAACAGACAAGAATGTAAACAGTGTCAGCCTGACAATGGCCAAAATGATTATTTTATCATTATTTTACGCTTTCTGTGGTCATTTTTAAACAGAAACACATATACTGTATGAAGCTATTTTTTCATAACATATTTTTGAATTTATTTTATTTTAGCATCCGTTTAAAAAAAAAGTTGACTACAGCTCCTTTAAGCCGAGGTGGGGAAGCACAGGCACAATGAACCCCTCTCAGCAGGTCCAAGAAAATGTTAGAGAGAGGGAGTAGTAGACCTAATACTGTAAGAGAAGTAGCAGGCACGTGCACACACACAGACATCAAGGGGGGCTTGAGCCCCTGTCCTTTTACCCGTCTGTAAATGCCCTCTTTCCATAGGGTTAGGCTTTATGCCACATCTCCAGAATGTACTTGATTACGCTTAGTTCAGTGTGGTATCACCCTAACCCTAACCCTAACCCTGACCTCCAAGCTCATGACGCGTCGCAGCACGACCCGTTGTGAGCTTGGAGGTCTGCTAATTTCAAAAAGGCCCTTTTAGAAATGTCAGACCCTGCCTCTCTAACATTCTCTACACATCCCTTAGAAGTAGGGTGGGGGGGACTCTAACGAGAGCAAGAACAGATCGAGGTACTGTAGAAGAATGGGTTAGGTGAGCATTTCTAGGTGAGTGGAGGTGGCCTGATAGGAGGTGGAGAGGTCACTGGATTGGAGGTGCGGTCCTGCTCCTGAACTTCTGTTATAGGAGCTCAATATAAACCATCATATTAGCAGCCGTGGACAACCATTATGATGAGAATAAGTACATAAACCGAGACGTTTATGTTATTGATCAACACCAGTTTCATTAACCACTTTCAACCTGGCATTCCTATTTTGGCCGTGCAATTATAGGCCAACCTTTTACCAAAATAATCAATCCCCCCAACCACGTAAGTATGTGGTTCGGCGGGCAGCTGAGGAAACATGAGCCCCCTGACATGTTGGCCCCCAGGCCCCTAAACAATATTAGTTATTACTTCACATATCTATTATTAACACATAAAAAAAAAGGGCCGACAACTTCCCAATACCAAGTAGGCAAAAGTCTTGCAGTATAAAAAATCACACAAATACTGAGCAGGAATTCCGCCTTTGAGGTAACATAAACATATCGTCGTTGTCGGGCAGAAACCTCGTATCTCCAAGTTTCAAATTTGTATGTTTTTCTGCGAAGTAAAGCTCTGCTTCATCACACAAGGCCGTCGCAACAAAAGTAGTGAAAACAGCAGATCTACAAGCACACAACGCCTCGCGGTACGAGTTTTCACAGTTTTCACAGTTTGAATCATTTTAAAAATGATAAATACAAAACAAACGGTTTTGGACGTACAAGGTTTTCACCCGACAACGACGATATCCTAAAATGAACCTACACCCAGTCATTAATTACTTGCAGCCCATCAGAAACCTGCAACAGATGGTTAATATCCCACTAAGCCTCTGTGTAATCTGAACACCGACTCGTCTCTCTGGGTTATGGGATCTAAGCCCACGTGTCTCTTCCATGTAGGAATGACATTGCTTGGAAACACAGCTCTTCACAAGATTGTTTTTTCTTCCTTTTTTCAGGCAACAAGGGGCATAATGGTGCTTTAATAGCAGATCTACAGGCTTGTACTTCAGATAGATGTGTGTCTGATGAAGTGTGCAAGCTCCAAACGTCAGAACAGAACAGCACTCAGGTGCAACACAAAAGCTGTAGCAACTGGAGCACAAGTGTGTGCAAGCATTTCTTTTGCTATTACATTTTACACATACACACACACGCACGCACGCACGCACGCACGCACACACACACACACGACAAACTAAGCTTCGGACCTCCCAAAACAAACTGATTCAACAACTTCTCTGCCTAAAGCCCATGACCCACCTAATTCCAACACACTCTGCTAGTCCGGTGGTTCAGGGTAGAAGACGGGGTTAAGCAATGGGATTGGTGTTGAAGTTAGTCAAAGGGAGTTAGTCAAAGGGACAGTGCCCTCAACACCCTCATATTGCCTATTTCTCCATAGTGACTGACACCCACAGCCACAATACTAGAGGGAGTGACAAACCGACAACACAAATATAGAACATGCCTTAATGTCTGACAGTGTGTGTGTGTGTGGCTATCTGGCACTAAAAAGAGAATATACATTAGCAGAATATCTGAGCACAGTGAAAGACCCAAAACTTAGGAAAGGCTTGACTAGGTACAGACTCAGCGAACACAGCCTTGCAAAAGAGAAAGGCCGACACAGACATATACTCCCAAGGGAAGATAGGCTATGCACCCACTGCACACAAAATGTGGTAGAAACAGAGCTACAGAACTTTCTAACCACCTGCCCACTATACCAAGACATCAGAGACACATACTTCCTAGAAGTTCCCACAGATTACACACACCGAAATTAATTTGAAAACTCGACCAATGATGAAAAACTCCCATACCTACTGGGAGAAATACAACAATGTGCGAACACAGCAGCAAGATTTGTGAACTGTTGCGACAAAAGAAGGCTAGAAACACAACCACCCTAAGGACTACAAACAATGGATTGACATCTAGACCTACTGCACATACAGTATGAAAAAGAACTGCTACCTTTAAATGCATTTTGAGGAAAATAATGCTGCTATCTGTACCCTGTATAAATGTCACAATACGACATAGCTCTGTTTACACAATGCTGTACCCCCTCCAACTGTATATGGTCCCCATTTTCAACTGTTTTTATGGATACTTGCTTTGGCAATGTAAACGTATGTTTTCTCATGCCAATAAAGCTCCTTTGAATTTGGATTGTGTGGGTGTGTGTGTGTGTGTGTGTGTGTGTGTGTGTGTGTGTGTGTGTGTGTGTGTGTGTGTGTGTGTGCATGCGTGTGTGCCTGTCCGTAGCTAATCTTGCAAACCACTGGACCGATCAGAGACACAAATCTCTTGGCCAAGGAAGGAAGTATAAATCCCTGGCTATCTTTCACATATTGTGTGATTATTATTATTATTATTATTATTTTGGGGGACCATTATTTCACATTTTGTGAATCCATATCTCCGGTCCAGAGCCCTGCTGTTTATCTGGGCGAGATTGTTGTCATCAACATGAGATCCAGAGGCAAGACATGCCATTATCTGCAGTGTGTGTGTGTGTGTGTGTGTGTGTGTGTGTGTGTGTGTGTGTGTGTGTGTGTGTGTGTGTGTGTGTGTGTGTGTGTGTGTGTGTGTGTGAGTTTGTCTAGCTATACTTATGGGGACTAAACGCATATTCACACAGTCACCTGTGTAGCTATTGTCCCTGCATGGGAGGCGGTGGTAGAAAAAGAACTTCAACTTCAGTAAAAATAGCAATTCCACAATATAAGTATATATAAGCAACAACTATACTTAAAGTGGCACTATGTAACTTATTTTATGAATAAATGTAATTGCAGGCCGGCTCTATTAGCTCAATGGTGCAGCACTTGCGCAGGAAATCATGCGTAGAAGAGGAAAGTTACATCGTGCAGTGTTAAAGCGCCTTTCAGACGGCTGGCGCGCCCTAGTAATTCATTTTCAATGAGAGGCTGGCGGTTATTTTGCCCGTGCGGAGAACTCTAGGGGCGGCGAGGCAAGCGGGCGCGGTCCTGTGAAATTTCTGCGAGTGTGCTCGTTCGTGGATTGTGGTCATCTTTCCTAAATACCGCCCGGCATTCACTCGAGGAGAGAGTGTGTTTGCGTCTCCACCGCGGCGCAATCCCCGCTGATCCAAGCGAGAAAGCCTGCGGCAACCGAACCGCTGCCCATCTATAGGGCGCTTAAGTCCTGTATTCAACTATTTGACTTTCCTAAACGCGCAAATGGATTGGCATCAAAATACACCCGAAGTACCAGAATGAATGGACTGATGATTCTGATCTGAGCAGATTGGCTATTTTGGAATCACTCTCTCTGTGTGTGTGTGTGTGTGTGTGTGTGTGTGTGTGTGTGTGTGTGTGTGTGTGTGTGTGTAATCTCTGTTGTCACTATTGATCGGTCTGGTTTCTGGAGGCGTGTGATATCCTTGTCCCTGGGAGGTCTTGTGGAGGAAGGTAAGAGAAGGCTCCAGGTATTCTGCTGTCGAGCGCTGAGGCAGCCTAATCTCTGTGGGCTCCCAGACATGCAGCGCTGGAAGAATGTAATCTCATCCCCTCTGGCACACACACTGTACACCCAGACTCCCACAGGTGAATACCCCTGATAACGCACGCACGCACGCACGCACGCACGCACGCACGCACGCACGCACGCACGCACGCACGCACGCACGCAGAAGGAAAGAAAGGGAATTAGAAAGAGAGACAGATTGAAAAAAAGAGACAGGAAGAGAATGCTAGTGAGGACTGAGCACTGTCAGAGTTAAATGGACACCCAGGATTTCGTCTGTGGATGAGGAGAACTGATTGAATAGAGGGGGCTGTTAAAAGCATGCAAGTGTGTGTGTGTGTGTGTGTGTGTGTGTGTGTGTGTGTGTGTGTGTGTGTGTGTGTGTGTGTGTGTGTGTGTGTGCGTGCACGTGTGTGCGCGTGCGTGCGTGCACATAGGCTTATTCCTGTGTGTGTGTGTGTGTGTGTGTGTGTGTGTGTGTGTGTGTGTGTGTGTGTGTGTGTGTGTGTGTGTGTGTGTGTGTGTGTGTGTGCGCGTGTGTGTAACCCAGAATGGACACCCAGGATTTCGTCTGTGGATGAAGAGAAGAAGTGATTGAAATAGAGGGGGTGTTAAAAGCATGAAAGTGTGTTTATGTGTTTGTGTGTGTGTGTGTGTGTGTGTGTGTGTGTGTGTGTGTGTGCCATGCGTGTGTGTGTGTGCGTGCGTGCGTGCGTGCGTGCGTGCGTGCGTGCGTGCGTGCGTGTGCGTGTGCGTGTGCATGTGTGTGCATGTGTGTGTGCTTGTGGAGTTTGTGCATTTTAGTGGATGTGTGATCAAACCAGACAGAAAGCTCTTTAAATGGGAAGAGAGAAGCTTCCATTTACAGCTTGTGTGAAGAGATGTTCAGAGAGAGAAGGTTCCATTTACCAGCTTGTGTGAAGAGATGTTCAGAGAGAGAAGGTTCAGAGAGAGAAGGTTCCATTTACCAGCTTGTGTGAAGAGATGTTCAGAGAGAGAAGGTTCAGAGAGAGAAGGTTCCATTTACCAGCTTGTGTGAAGAGATGTTCAGAGAGAGAAGGTTCCATTTACCAGCTTGTGTGAAGAGATGTTCAGAGAGAGAAGGTTCAGAGAGAGAAGGTTCCATTTACCAGCTTGTGTGAAGAGATGTTCAGAGAGAGAAGGTTCAGAGAGAGAAGGTTCCATTTACCAGCTTGTGTGAAGAGATGTTCAGAGAGAGAAGGTTCCATTTACCAGCTTGTGTGAAGAGATGTTCAGGGCTGATATTTATGAGGATGATTACTTTTAAGAGCATGTTAGCAGCATTCTGTTCTACGGGAAGAGCTCTCATCTGCATCAGAATGTAGCACTCAAAACATGACAAATTAGACGGTGTATGGGCTGTGACTCCCAAAGACCAGGATTACAGCCTCACATAGAGGCAAAGTCATGAAAATGTGTGACATTTTTGGAATATATGTATTTTTTAAGCAAACATCTGTAACTAAAACTTTAATTCTGGGGGGTCCCTGGAACTGAATGTTTTGAGATGGGGGTCCGTGGCCAAATAGATATCATTTTTGAAAAAATGAAATATTCAAAGACTTTTTTTCACGTTTTTTCAAAAATAGCAGATCTACAAGCTCGCAGCGCGGCACTCGGTGCCGCGCTGTGAGCTTGTATATCTGCTATTTTTCAATAGTTAAAGCACACAAATGTGAGTGAATCCCAGAAGGCCCAGAATTTGGTGTGACGCCCCTGCACACAGTCTATGGCTTTTATTTGTCACTTTTATTTCATTGTATTTTGCGACATAATACTGTGTGTTGCGACGTTTGTCACGATAAAAAGCCGCGCGAATGTCATATTATGGTATGTGCACTGCTTTTATTATGACAAATCCTGCCTTTCTCTCACAGTATTCATATTTCTAGAAATATACTGTGAGAAAGGCGAAATAGATTCATTGTTGTCAAACTGGCGAGGAGCTCGGCGTTGAATACAATAATGTTTGCCTGCGATGTTGCCACAGCTGTATTGTCAATGCATGTGATGTGACAAAACAAATATACGGCATATTTAGTCAGCGCTTTTCTCCAAAGCGCGCGTGCACACGCAAACGCACACACACACACACACACACACACACACACACACACACACACACACACACACACACACACAGCATTTCATGGAGGCTGTGAAGGCCATGCCCCCTTAATTACATCACTGATACCGCTGCCAGTACTGCACATGCGTCGCCGCCATGGTAACAGCAGCATGTTGAAACAATGCCCAAATTTGGAGATGACTGACATCACTTATACGTGTGGGTTCTCCAACATTATTCCTACATTCAATCCCTCATATACTGTGCACACCCCATAACCTGAACTGCACATAATTCGGAGCACATGACTTCGAGCGGGCAAGGACTAGTTTTCAATATTTTTGAGGAAAGACTTGAGACGACAAATTCTGAACAGAACCGGATTATTTTTGTATTGGCCAGTTGTGGCTGGAGTTTGTGGCTGACCACCATCTAAAATTGAGATGACAAAAGTAGAACATATTTTTGCCAATCATTAAACCAACAATGTGTTAAACGGCTTTATATTATGAAATATGTTTCCCCGGGCAGCACTGGTTGGCAGGCATCAATACACTTTTAGACCGACATGTTTGTGCCAGCGTGGGTGATTCCATTTATTTCTTGATTGCCTCTTGTCTTGATTGTTTGGACATGATGTTGTGGGCGACTAACAGGCTCGATAACAGGCTCAACAAGCCCAAAGATTATTGATACCACCAGGGTCTCGATAAATGTGTCACTGAGTTTTTAATTAGGCTCGAGTTTCGAGCTCCATCCCTATACTTCTGAGCCAACACCCTCAACCCCCAACACTTTGAACCCAACGAGTATAGTTTCCAGCACAGAGAGATACATTCTGGGGAAGATGAGATATACCAGAACCAGAGCAACTATTTCATGGAAGCCATGAAGGCTATGGCTG
>NC_137811.1:69733939-69848939 GCF_963921795.1 Nannobrachium achirus | reverse complement strand
CGGCATATTTAGTCAGCGCTTTTCTCCAAAGCGCGCGTGCACACGCACACGCAAACGCACACACACACACACACACACACACACACACACACACACACACACACACACACACACACACACACACACACACACACACACACACACACACACACACACACACACACACACAGCATTTCATGGAGGCTGTGAAGGCCATGCCCCCTTAATTACATCACTGATACCGCTGCCAGTACTGCACATGCGTCGCCGCCATGGTAACAGCAGCATGTTGAAACAATGCCCAAATTTGGAGATGACTGACATCACTTATACGTGTGGGTTCTCCAACATTATTCCTACATTCAATCCCTCATATACTGTGCACACCCCATAACCTGAACTGCACATAATTCGGAGCACATGACTTCGAGCGGGCAAGGACTAGTTTTCAATATTTTTGAGGAAAGACTTGAGACGACAAATTCTGAACAGAACCGGATTATTTTTGTATTGGCCAGTTGTGACTGAGTTTGTGGCTGACCACCATCTAAAATTGAGATGACAAAAGTAGAACATATTTTCGCCAATCATTAAACCAACAATGTGTTAAACGGCTTTATATTATGAAATATGTTTCCCCGGGCAGCACTGGTTGGCAGGCATCAATACACTTTTAGACCGACATGTTTGTGCCAGTGTGGGTGATTCCATTTATTTCTTGATTGCCTCTTGTCTTGATTGTTTGGACATGATGTCGTGGGCGACTAACAGGCTCGATAACAGGCTCAACAAGCCCAAAGATTATTGATACCACCAGGGTCTCGATAAATGTGTCACTGAGTTTTTAATTAGGCTCGAGTTTCGAGCTCCATCCCTATACTCCTGAGCCAACACCCTCAACCCCCAACACTTTGAACCCAACGAGCAGGGACGTGCTGGCCATTGGGAAAAACGGGACAACTCCCAAACAGCCGGTTCATTCCCGGCCGGTCCAGGCCGGCCATTAGGGAAAAATTAAAAATAAAATGTCGGCCTTCGTTCCATTTTGGGGGCTGGGCGGCCAACAAGGTAAATCGTCACTGTCGGGCAGAAACCTTGTATCTCCAAGTTTCAAATTTATACACTTTTTCGCAAAGCAAAGCCCTGCTTCATCATTTAAGGCTGTTGCACAAAAGTAGTGAAAACAGCAGATCTACAAGCACACAACGCCTCGCACCGCGAGGCGTTGTGTGCTTGTAGATCGGCTGTTTTCACTAGTTTAAATCATTTTTAAAATGATAAATACAAAACAAACGGTTTCGGACATACAAGGTTTCCACCCGACAACGACAAAATATAACTCATGTAATTGGCCCACTGGCTTGTCACTTTGTCATGATCTGAAATGGAAAATCTTTGAGTAGCAGCAGCGCTATAGAGAGATCTCTCTCTATAGCGCGCAATGAGGGCCTCTCCAACTCTTTTTCCTGGGCTGAATCAGGGGCCCAGCACGTCCCTGCCAACGAGTATAGTTTCAAGCACAGAGAGATACATTCTGGGGAAGATGAGATATACCAGAACCAGAGCAACTATTTCATGGAAGCCATGAAGGCTATGGCTGCTGTGCCCCCTCAGTTTGGCCTTATGCCCCTGAATATATGCCCTGAAGATACAATGAGCGATATTGTTTTTGTTTTTTTTGTTTTCTGGGGAATGCTTCAGTGGAGATGTGATTGTGTGCAACTGGGGGAAGCGAGTGCTCGTTTCGCTTCACACGATTACCGATTCTGTCCACCACTGCTTTCCAACCATGGGTGCGTTGACAAGTTGTCAACGCACAAGGCTGTTCGTCGCAGGCACTTAGTGGCCTGCCTCAGAGTGAGCATCGAGGACTTGCTGCCTGCTTGTTGTAAAGTCCAGAATTTGTTGTAAAAAAAAAAAAAAACAGCACAGGGCCTTGAGTTAACCAAGATAAATGCCCCGCTTTCCAGCCATCCCTGGAAAAAACATATAGTGGCCTTGATGCCACCTCCGCACTGTTCCAGCTGATCTCAGCATTTTGTCCCCCGCCCTCATTCCTGTTTTTCAACACCAGTGTCTTTTGTTGAGATATTCGTTTTATAACATGGACAGAGCTGAGGGCCAACAAAGATAATTAATCAACCTCCCACTGATGTGCCATTGTGCTGTGTATGAACTTTAGACTCAGACTGTTATAAATATGCAAATATCGTTAATTATTTTGTAAAATAAACTGCTTTTTAAATGTATGTATTTCACTAAAATCATCCTTTTTAAGGATGATTCCCCTCAGGAATGATGCAAGTCAGGAACAATGCAAGTTGGGAATGCATGCCCCGCACCTGGTTATGCAATACCTGTTGTCAAAGTACCCTTTTTAATACCCATATATGTCAGTCTATCTTACTTTTATGCCCATATGGAGATTTCTGGATTGTGTATTCTGTATCAACACCATCTCACATGCTGTCCAAGCTAACACAGCCGAGCACTCCCTAAATCAGTCAATCAGAAGCCGCGTCTGGCCCCGCTCATCCTGGGAATACAATTATTGCGGTGGCAGCCCTTGCTGGAGGTCTGTGTGTCTCTGCTTCCGGGGGAAATCTGATCTCATTTTGCAACAATGGCTCTTAAATAGGGAGAGCCTTCCAGCCCAGCACCAATGGCAGCCTGCAACAGAGTCATTACCTCATGCCCTGCACCTGCTCAACTCATTTGTCCAATTTGGAGTCATCAGTTCTGAACTGCTCTTCTCACTGACTATGGACAGGCTTCCAAGGCCCTGCAACTTAGAAGGAAACAATAAAGAAAATCATGCATACAGTAGTACACAATAATCTACAAAATATCAAAAGGAATCTACATATTAACACAAGGCCAGCTATAATACAAATAAATACGCAGTCTGTCGGTATGCATGCCACATTTATAGTATGATATTATTGGATATAAATGAAACACCTTTTGTGACACCCCCCTTCCCCCACACACCACTTGCTTTGCTTGTCACTGGTTCCTTGTACAGTATGTACTGTAGTTAGGATGAGCAGGACAAATCTCCAGAGGATAGTCAGTGAAATGGGTCGCACCTGGGCCCGCTCTACAGTTCCAGGACTTTAAACATCTACCTACATATCTAGCCACAGATAGCACACTTTGTGTCGAATCATATGCTTGCTTGATGCGGCGTCACAGCGCCTTTGAAGATGTGAAGGTTTGTGCGTTGCACCTGTGCTGGCTGCTCCACAGATGGGTCGGCCGGTTCGTCTGTACGGGAACACAGTGCCAGCGAGGTTGGGGCAGGGGCTGTGCTCTTACAAGCTGGTCCCAGTGGTGTTGAGTGTCCTGCTATTAGCTCTTACTCCAACCTGGCTTTGAGATGTAATAAAAGAGAGACACACAAAAGGTTATATGCACAGTAGCCATATTGGAGCGAAGATGGGACTCTTCCCACTTCCTTCAAAGGTGTTACCAATGATACTAATGAAGGCTCTGTTCCATTTAATGTAGCACAGTGGTTCTCAAACCTTTTATTTCAAGGACCCCCATTACTCTTTCTTGAGTGTATACTACACACCTTTTAAGGGGTCATTTGGAACCCCCAAGGAACCATGAGGGTCCCTGGACCACACTTTGAGACCCACTGGTGTAGCAGAGTGTTTCCAGTGAGCTAAACATGCACAATATCAGGACTCTGTATGACCAGAACAGAGAGCCTTCATTAGTATTATTGTTAACACTGACTCTGTTTGAGCAGAATGGAACAGAGCCTTCATTAGTATTATTGGTAACACTGACTCTGTTTGAGCAGAATGGAACAGAGCCTTCATTAGTATTATTGGTAACACTGACTCTGTTTGAGCAGAATGGAACAGAGCCTTCATTAGTATCATTGGTAACACTGACTCTGTTTGAGCAGAATGGAACAGAGCCTTCATTAGTATTATTGGTAACACATGTAAAGGGAATGAGAAGAGACCCAACTTCTCTCCAAAATGACTGCTGTCTGTGCATATAGCCTATTGAAGGAATAACAATATATACATAAAAGTAAAACATAGAACTACCAATGTGGTTAAAAAGGTTAGAACACTATATTCTGATAGTAATCATTTATATATCGTCACAGGCAGAAACCTTTGCAAGAAATTTGAACGTTTTTTTCTTTTCGTAAAGCAAAGCCCCGCTTCTTCATACAAGACTGTCGCACATGACTACTGAAAATAGCAGATCTACAAGCACACAATGCCTCGCGGTGCGAGACGTTGTGCGCTTGTAGATCGGCTATTTTCACTAGTTTAGATCATTTTTAAAATGATAAATACAAAACGAACGGTTTTGGACATATCAGGTTTTCACCCGACAACGACGAAATATACAGTAGACTGTTTGTTCAGTAACAGCTGGGGTTTCCTTGTCTCTATAGATTTTTAATAAACAGAACAAACATTTTCAGGTGGGTTGCCAATTTCAGCCAATCAGGAGAAATTATCCATTTGCCAGCTTCAATTTGATAGCGTTCCAATTCCAATTGTGTCTACTAATTTCTTTGTCTCAGCAGTTCCAGTTTCACTTGTTCAATCGGTATCCTGTGTGAGTTGAAATTATATTATCTGTTTAATAAAGAACAGAAGAGACAGGGAAACCCCTGTTATTTAAAAAACACTCTACAGATCAAAGAGTATCAGAATAGAGCTATTTAACACTTCTAACCACTTCATCTCTATTCCGAGTAGAAATGTAGCCACAAATAGCAGCTATTCTTTGGCAAAGAGTGTTGGTGTAGAGGAGGAAAAAGAGCAGACCAAGTACAGAGGGTTTATAAGTTAACTGAAAATACACCTTATCGTGAATCCAACATGACGCGTTGTAACTCGGTCCGTTTTACTGAGAGACAAGGGTTTAAGTGGTTATGTTACTTCCTGTGTCTGAGTTTTGACATTTTGACTCCGGCTTGAGTTCGGGAGTCCTGACAGACAGAATCATCCAATATGGATGAGGATGCAAAAGGGTGAGACATCCGGAGCCGCTGACAGGACTTGTCATTTTGGACAGGCACTTCAAAGTGATGCTCAAATCAGTGTGCATGACAATGCAGGTTTTATGTTGAAGTCCAACATCCTGGAACGTTCTATACAGAGGGATGCTCTGGTTTGTGGTTTACCACTTTCTGTCGAGAGAGAGAGGGAGAGAGGCTAGAATGGACATATGCGGTGATTGGCAGGGTTTA
Organism: Nannobrachium achirus; assembly: GCF_963921795.1. Taxonomy (NCBI): domain Eukaryota; kingdom Metazoa; phylum Chordata; class Actinopteri; order Myctophiformes; family Myctophidae; genus Nannobrachium; species Nannobrachium achirus. The sequence goes on along the minus strand of NC_137811.1, from coordinate 69,843,730 downwards.
ACCGTCAGCACCTCCCAGTGGTGGAAAAGTAACTAAGTGCATTTACTTAGGTAGATAGATAGATACGTACCTTTATTATCCCAAGGGGGAAAATCAGTTGCCCAGAGGCAACACAGCAGTATAAGGTTATTTACAAAGTTACAGAGAAGTATGAAAAAGATAAAAGAAAAAAACAAGAACAGAGTACAGTAATTACAGTAAGAGCAAGGTACATCAAGAAAGGGAACAAATTATATATATATATATATATATATATATATATATATATATATATATATGTGTGTGTAACAGAGGTGTTCCGAACCTCCCTTACCCGGCTTTAAACCCGGGTCTCCCGCGTGAAAGTCCAATATCTTAACCATTACTCCAAAGGGATATCCCTATGGAATGAGGGCAGATACTAGACTTTTGAGGCTTCAGGCTAGGGCTGCGACTCTCTCCGCCACACTCACCCCCCTTTGACCTCCTCCTACAGGGAAGCCCGGATCCGGGTCACGGCACCAATGTAACAGAGGTGATCCGAACCTCCCCACCCGGCTTTGAACCCGGGTCTCCCATGTGAAAGTCCAATATCTTAACCATTACTAAGGGATATCCCTATGGAATGAGGGCAGATACTAGACTTTTGAGGCTTCAGGCTAGGGCTGCGACTCTCTCCGCCACACATATATATATATATATATATATATATATATATATATATATATATATATACATATGCAGTGTCCAAAGGTCAGAGCGATAAAAACAACTAGCAAAAGAAAAAAAAGACAAGAAAGGGTGACGCAGCAAGACGCACAAGAGCACCCTTCCTGGAAGGTCCTTAGAGGTCAGAGTCAGTGCAGATATAGTTCCAGTAAAAAAAATAAGACTACCGTCGTCCTACGTTAGGAAGGTAGTCCTCGTCAATCGACCGTTGTGTGTCTCGTTGTACAGCTTGAGAGCAGCCGGAACAAAAGACTTTCCAAGTCTCTTGCATAGGTACGGTGTACTTAAAGCTATACTATGTAACTTTTTTAATAAAACAAATCTTAAAATTGTCCTAACTATTACATCGCTAAAGTTTTAGAACACCCACTCTGTTAATTTCAGCCCCAAAAGCCTTTTCTTTATATGTGTTATACTGCGCCCGTGTGGCCGTGATAGGGGTTGTTTTTCCCGGCAAAATGAAGTCATCTGCATCATCCATATACCGTACGTTAATATACGTTGGCCAGTCACAGCACGGATCATACACTACCGGCCAATCACAGCGCGTCTTGCCGTCTCTTCTAGCTTCCGTCAGCAACAGTGTTTACGTTGGTGAAGGAATGTTGCCTGATAGCCTACTCCCCCAATTCTGGTCTAAAAATGACGGGAGACGGCTCTACGGATTCATATCGGCGAGGCGGTGGTTTGCGGCCCCGTTCTGGTGGTCTGTGGCGACTCCGGGCGAAAAACGGACGAAAAAAGCAATACCGCTACTGACCAGTAGTTGAGCAACTTACATAGTATAGCTTTAAAGAGTGGTGCCATGATTTCCCCCCCTCTAAAACATGATTATCAGGTATTATGATTATACAAGGAGGAAGATTTTTTCCAAAAAAGTATACAGAAAGAGTTAAAATTGGGTTTTTATGTGGCCACACCCCCAGTTCATTAAGTATGCATGGATGTCATGGTGGGTGGTGACCCAGCTGAAGTTAGCCAAACCCCACAGTGTTGGGTGAATGGTAATTAGGGGAGGAGTTGATTCTGTGATGTAATCGTATCTGTGTTTTTTAACTGACACTTTTGACCACAAGGTGGCAGCCTCCAAGAGAAAACAAACAAATACCAAGAGAATACATAATTGCTCATAAAAACCACACCAGGGGGTCTAATGAAGTACTGTCAGTCTCCTAGACACATGAAAAACAGAAAAGTACAAAACTATGTCACCACCTCTTTAAGTAAATCCTGGGCATGGCAAGTACCACGACCCACCTGGAGGTCACCTCACTCAACCACAAAGTAAACAACATCAAACAAAGCAGTGGGCGAATCCAAAATGTTTGTCACTGCACTCGCTCCTCAAACTTGTTTTGATCAGACGTGATCTCTGGGACCCCAATCTACACCGTAACGTCCTCAGTGTTCATTTTCATTTTAATTTGTGTTCAGATTAGGGTTTGTATAATATTAATGTATTCATTTCATTTCCATATTCTCTATATTTAATTTACTTTGCTAATTTCTTATCTTGCGCCCCTCATTTTTTACTAAATATCTCCTCCGTTCCGTGTCTCTCGGAGAGCGGGGAGAAAGCACTGCTGTTTGTTGACATTCCAACCCGCGGATGAAGGACATAATTTGCATACTTAATAATGACTGCTTGGAGGACTCCCCTAAGGTTATATGCTATGCAAAGTCTGCATCATCATGAAACCTTGAATTCACAGAGATATTTTTGTCGCATTCCAGCAGTTCCGTATATTATGGAGAGACACAAAGAGAGAGTCTCCTTTGTGTCTCCATAGAGAACTGCTGTCTGTGAATTCAAGTCTCCATTGGGTGAGTAATCGATAGACACTACGTTTGTTTTTGGGCGAACTATCCCTTTAAGTCCTCACAGACTTCACCTAAACGCGTATCAGTGAGTTTGTGAGGGGGAACATTGGCAACGAGCGAGGCAAGCAGAGGAGGGTTAGGGTTATATCACACCTCATATGTCAGGGGTGATAATTTCAGCACAATATGTTTTTAAAGCCTTCACACACACCTATGGATCTTTACACATTCAATATGCAGAGGGGTTCTTTTTATCCAACTGCACTAATCGTAGCAACTGCAATCACGCTAAGCGCTCACTTGGTCAACCCAGGATTTTCCAATGTGTTTGGCAAGTGGTGTATACTTGAGTAAAAAGTATTGGCATCAAAATATAGGCTACTTAAAGTACCAAAAAATAAAGTACAAAATGCTTCAAAATAGCAGATCTACAAGCTCACAACGCGGTCGCGATGTGACGTGTTGAGAGTTTGTAAATCGGCTATTTTCAAATAGCCAATATATAAAATAGGGCTAAAGTGATTCATGTATGTTTTATAATGTTATAATTTATATCCAGTGGCGGTCCCAGGCTATATGGCACCCTGGGCAAACCAGCAGTGACCCCCCCCCCCCCCCCCCCCCCCCCCATGTTCTATGTTACGCTTCGCTTTTTTTTCTCCCTGTATCTGTTCAATGCTGTGTGTTGAAAAGGCTGATCTACAGGACCTTGTGGGATGGTGGGGGCGAACAGAACGTGAGAGTTGATCTTATGTTTGCAGGGCAGCACTTGCAGCCTAGTAGCAGGGTAGCAGCACTTTTTTATTCTCATCATCATGACGCCCCCCCTCCAAAGTGACGCCCTGGGCAACGGCAATGGCCCACCTCAGAATTGTATGGTACTTCAGTAAATGTAGTTACTTTACACCACTGGTTTTTGGCAGCATATGACCTGTGGACATGGACAAATCTCGATGCAGCAGAGCAGCATATTTCACAAACAAAGGGCAAACTGTAATATTAGACAAAAATACAAACTATTCAAACACATAATCCAGGCTACAAGCTACACTGCAGCTGCAGAGTTAATAGGCTTATAATGTCAATGTGAATTAGAAACTAATAAAAACAGATGCTTGCTCATCCCAATGTCCAATACATAAAGTGCTAAAAATAAAAAGTGATGCATCAAGAAAAAATACCTTGTAGATTAAAGCAGAAACAAATCCTGTAGAGGATTTTGTTTAATGCAGGTTTAGAGCAACACAGGCTCTTGCTCAGACTTCTATATAATGTCACTGAGTTTGTGTGTAGGCTACTGCATTAATTAATGTGTTGATTAGATGCATTCTTACGGTGCGTATAATCATTTTAATTGGCAGATCTCAGTATAATTATGCTTAATGAGACGGCTAGTTGGTTGGCTCAGCAGGCAGTATGTTGTTGCTGTCGGGCTGAAACCTCCTATCTTCATGTTTCAACTTTTTATGTTTTGTAAATTAATGCCCTACTGTATTTTCATTCAGTGTCTCACAATATTAGTGAAAATAGCCATTCTATACAAGCTCACAATGCAGTGCATTGTGGCAAGATGTGCTTGTAGATGTGCTTGTAGATTGGCTATTGTATTTACTTAAAGGAATTTAAATAATAAAAAAGGAACAGTTTTAAACATACATGGTCTCCACCTGACACAATGCTATATGGTTGCTGAAGAAAACCTTTGCTGTACAAAATTGAATCTAATTTTTGACCCCTTAAACTCTTGACCGGAGTCCCCCAGGGGTCTATCTTGGGCCCGTCCTTTTTTCCCTCGATACATCAAATCTCTTTGCCTAAATTAGCAGATCCTATACAAGGTACAAGTGTTGCATACCGTAGATCTGCTATTTTATGTGTCCAGGTGTTATCCAGATTGAGATTGTTGAGCACATGTCACAAGAGAGAAGAAAGACATACAGTATATTGAAGTAAATAGTCTGGAGGTTTGGCACAAATATAATTGAATAGATGAGACAATAACAAGGACCAGACCTTGTATAATAATCAAGATAGTTTTATTACACAAAGTGTGGTACTACAGTCAACCGGCTAACTTGCTTTTGTGTGGATAAGCCTTTGGCTGCAAGCGCAAAGTGCTCATCCTCAGGTCTTGCTTTTATACCATATTCTACAACAGTGTGTGTTCACATGCACATATCAGAGATAAGTGGTCAAGGCGGGTGCACATCTTATCATGTGTGTGCGGGCTTCAGTGGCTGTGCATGAGAGTGCATGAGACCAATGGTCAGTGTACAGTTGATATAACATTGCATGTCCTGGTTTCTTTGCCTGACCATTGTATAACATACATGGGCTGATGTCCGGTTATCATTATACAATGACCATTAATTGCTCAGGTGTCCTTAGTATCTTTATGTGTGAAAGTTGACCAAGTGTCTAGAGTGGACAGTCATGGTTACATCTATGGTCAAATAAGTAGGAGAAAAGTCATTACTTATGTCACGTTTGTTGGAGACACGTGTACTGGAAAGCCTTCAATCCATGAGGTACAGGGATATTTGTACACATGTATACAGGTGTGTGTAGGTGTGTGCAAGATGTTTAATATTAATACACTACATATTCCCCCCTACAAAGGCTGAGCCTTTGTCAAGAGGATACGCACACACCTAAACCAATCGAAAAGAAGAACAGAACACACCTTCAGCATAACAAAAATCATCATAGATAACTAACCATAGAAAGCACAGAATAAATGAGACACATAAGACCTAATACAGTTGCTAATGGATCATGAAATAAAGACACTTCCTAATAGAGTTCCACCCCCCTAGGCAGTTTGATCCAACATGCTTTTGCCCAGCCGATGCTGAACAGGTAGACAGTCTTCATCCTCTTGGCCAATGGAAACGCTCCATATCCTCTCGCAGAAATCCTTATCCCGACAGCCCCGGTCCACCAGAAGGTGATTGTCCACAGTGGCGGACCCATGCATTGGTCCCCTGACACACTAGTCCTCTGTGTGCTCGCCTGGTTTCATCGCTTTGTTGTAGTGTTCTTTGTGGGCTGGTTGCGTCTTGGTTGGCAATCTACACTACATTCGTCACTCACTCATGAAATGCTTATACAAACTACGATTATGTTAGAAGGTAGTACTGAAACTACAAGTTCACTGATGTCAAAATCAACAACCCATTGATAATAAGGGCTGGTGTGGTGGTTTTAGGCTGAGGGGCAGATCTGCAGTGCATGTGCAGATCTGTCAGTTCAAACCCGTCTAACCTCGTTTCCGGATACCTTGGTTGAAGTTCCACTTCTGGGCCATCTTAGACTCAGTGAGTCCCCCTCAACATGAATTAGCTACCAACAGGTCTGTGCTCAGGCCATGTGAGAGCGAGAGCGCCCCCTCCCTCCCCACGGTCGCTGCACTTACTGAGGCAGGAGATTAAGTTCAGTCCCCACCAGAGCTCCTCCACCAAGCTGCTTCCTATGACATCAGACTCAAAATACAACTACTATGTTCCATTCACTATTGTTAAAGCCACTTATGTGCCTGGAAAATTATAAACTAATTGTGCCCCCCTTGTTAGTTGAGCGTTTCATCTTGCAAAATTATATGCCCTATATATAATCAAGTTATACACCCTTTAAGTGCTTGCGATCTCACACTATATCTTCTACTTATAAGAAACTGCAAATGTGTTGTCTTGATACTCATATACCCAGTTTTAAGATGTATCAGAAATATCAAAAATGTTACACAGATGTAAAATATGTGTAGTAGGAAATCTCTTAAAATATAAAAATAATATTGTGTATAATTATAAGTTCGTGGAAGTCAAGCGGTGTCCAAGTTTGTTTTTAAATGATCTTTTATCCATTATTACTAAGTGACTGAATAAAAACGTTTTCTTTTTTCTTTTACTTTGCCAAGAATTACCTTATTCATACACAACCGCCAAATACCGTATGGCTTTGTATCATATCATAACATTTAACAATGCAGAAAATCAGGATCAAATAGTTTTTATCATGCAACTAATCAAATGTATGGAAACTAAATATGTGTGCCTTGTATTTTAGCAATTTTAAGAGCTAGGAAAATGAAAAACGCCGAATTACTTTTACTTTTCCAATAGCTACTCTCTATCGATGAATGTGTGTAATATCCTATCATATCATCGCTATTTCGTATACTTTAATATGCGATCTTTACTAGCCATAGTAATTAATGTTAATAATCTCCCAAAAATTGTCTCTATGTTCACTACTTTATAGTTATGTTCAAAGGTAGGGTTTTCCCTGTATAGTATTCACATTCACTCATAGGTCATACATTCTCATTCATCCGCCATGCACTTACATTCACACATGTATATCGCATCCGGTCCACATTCAGTCATTTCTTTCACTCAGGCATGTAATCTTCTCATTGAACCCTATCTTTCCTGCCTATCTGAAAACTTGCTATCACTAAGCTCAACCCTAGTCTTCAGGCTTCGATGGCCAGGCGAACTTTCGAACAGTGGTTCCTCCTGGCACCCAGAATGCCGGGTGCACCTACCCATTTCCAGCACGAAAATAAAAAAGGTTCGGTGGACATAAGTCCAACCGCTTTGCCTAATTCAATGAGTCGATTTACATGCCACTCCAGCACACACTAAAAATGGATTGCAAAATACTACTGATGGTCTATTAAGCTTCAAATGGTTTTGGGCCATACTGATCTTGTGTGATATAAGGAGCAGTCCAAGTTACGGTAGATCTCACAGGTCCTGGTCTGTTTTCTGTCCACCCAGATGAAGGCCTCGGTGTCTTGGACCTTTAGTCTGTACACCTGGGGATGACCTCGGACACACGTTGGACTCTTATCTCCAGGGAGTTGACATCCTCACTGGTAGCTCCCATGGCCCACGTGCGCTTTTTTTTTGTGTATCTTCATCATACCGGTATGTTCAGCTCATTTTCGGAAAACCACGCCACTTGACTCTGGTCCCACTTGAAAGAGGCCGGCCTCTGAAGATGGTCTGTTCAGAGGGCAGGTGGTGAGAATGTGGTCAGCTCAGGCTCTCCACACTCGCATGTTGCCAGGCCCCATTGCTTCATAGATGTTTTGAACCGGACAAACCCAGTGCAAAGGTTCAGCAGTGTCCACTGCCGACATGGTAAACGTTCCCTTCGACTCTGCTTCCTGGGTCTAGAATGGAAGTGAAGGCTCACAATGCACACACATAACTTTCTCTCATTCAATGACAGAGAAGAGAGCAATAGACACACCTGTGGTGCAGACAAGTGTGGGCCGTTGCCGACTAAGGGTCCATGGCCTGGGCTAAACTAGTTTTGCGTTCCCCCTGCTCAGAGGAAAGGGGACTCTGTGATTGATTGCAAAAATGTGCAATGGTCTCTGAGCTACTCGAGTAAAAATACTCCTCCTGGATCTCCATTTTCACACTCCATATTATTTTGTGATCTTTACATCACCTCCCCCCCTTAAAACATAAGCAATATGTTTTAGAAATAGCCAATCCGTGATTCAATCCTCAAATAAAAACATTAACATCCCCAATTAGTACTAAACAAAAAGTAACTCCTCTAATAAAAATACTGTTTACACCCTATACAGCGGAGGAGAGACAGAGAGAGATAAGAAAAACGCAGACAAGACTCTCACAGACAAAACTCTCACACTCAAGCATTCGCTCACACAGAATTGACATGGGCACGGGAAGGAGAGATAGGGAGAGAGAGAGCTAGATAAGACCCTAGGGTCCAAAGTACTACTCACTGCTCACAGAGAGGAGAGAGGGAGAAGACGGGAGCGAGAGAGGAGACAGAGTTAAACAACTTTCCTCCTCCTTGTAATACAGTTATCCTCATTATCAAACTTAGTCAATTTATTCTAAACACACCAACTAGCATGAGCCAACTATCACGAAGAGACAACACATTTGACATATGTCCAAATGCAGAATTTATATTAAAAAGGCTTCTGCCTACCTTTCTATGCTCAAGCTTTGTTGTCTACCCAGCAGTGGATGTAGATGGCCATTCATTAACCATTCATAAAGACAAACATGTGACATGAAGACACTCACCGGACCACACTCACTGACAGCCAGCTGACAGTTAAACACAGATACTAAACTTCTATAATGTCTCATATTATATTGTAATATATATTATCTTACAGCGCCATAATGCTGTAGGCATATATCTTTATCTATGCATAGAACATAATACAGCTGATACTTATCCGAGTAGGTCTGTTTACCCTACGTTGCAACAATATTTCTTTACCGCGCGCTCACAACAATACATTTGCGGTATGTATTCACCAAGGAACTCTTGTCAGGTCACACAGCGGCCTTGTATACAGCCTCCACATTAGCTATAACACAAAGAATACTGAGGCCCAGCTACCAATACACAGGCTGATCAGACCATGAATATTATTCAGTAGGGTTCCAATAATTTAGGTGGATCGAGGCAATTTGGCGCGAATCCTCAATCAATTAAACAAAGTGGACCAAAACCTTTTCTTAGCTTAATAACTATTTTTCCACGCGCTGGAAGGTGTAAATCGATAAGATTTACTTTTAGGGTTGGTAAAAGGCTCTAGACCGTACCTTCACCAGGTTTTTAACACTAAGCGATTGACGTACAAAGTTTAAAAACGAACTACTTTGGTTCCCGGTTACCGCCGGAAATCGGTGTTGACTGTGTATTAGTGGTCAAAATCTCAACAATTCAAAGTTACTCGTTATTCAATTATGCTTAAAATATGTATCAATCCTCCAAGACTATTAGAAGTGGGTTCGTTGTCTGCAGCTTATTACACTTACTAAGTCAACCCTCCAGACAATAAGTGAGGGACAATGAAAAAACTCAAACTCACCTTGTCTGCAGGGGTCACTCAGCAGGTGGAAGAAACAAACTATTCAGAAACACGTTGGGCGTCAATTTTGAAGTAAATAGTCTGGAGGTTTGGCACAAATATAATTGAATAGATGAGACAATAACAAGGACCAGACCTTGTATAATAATCAAGATAGTTTTATTACACAAAGTGTGGTAGCCTACTACAGTCAACCGGCTAACTTGCTTTTGTGTGGATAAGCCTTTGGCTGCAAGCGCAAAGTGCTCATCCTCAGGTCTTGCTTTTATACCATATTCTACAACAGTGTGTGTTCACATGCACATATCAGAGATAAGTGGTCAAGGCGGGTGCACATCTTATCATGTGTGTGCGGGCTTCAGTGGCTGTGCATGAGAGTGCATGAGACCAATGGTCAGTGTACAGTTGATATAACATTGCATGTCCTGGTTTCTTTGCCTGACCATTGTATAACATACATGGGCTGATGTCTGGTTATCATTATACAATGACCATTAATTGCTCAGGTGTCCTTAGTATCTTTATGTGTGAAAGTTGACCAAGTGTCTAGAGTGGACAGTCATGGTTACATCTATGGTCAAATAAGTAGGAGAAAAGTCATTACTTATGTCACGTTTGTTGGAGACACGTGTACTGGAAAGCCTTCAATCCATGAGGTACAGGGATATTTGTACACATGTATACAGGTGTGTGTAGGTGTGTGCAAGATGTTTAATATTAATACACTACAATATTATTTGTGACATTTGATTCCTGTAGGCTATTAATAACACTAAAGACAGCACAGCTCTCGGGCAGTTTTGGGTTGGAATAATAAAAGTAGTCAGCTGCTCTCTCTCTCTCTCTCTCTCTCTCTCTCTCTCTCTCAAAGAAGAAAGTAAAGTTATATAATATAATATGTTATGAGTACTACAATGGATACAAGGATTTAGTGCTTCAATCAGTCTCTGTTGAATGATGATATGAGAATATAAAAAAGCACAATGAAATGGTGTTTCATATCGCTTGCAGCCGGCAGTGCACAGATACCATAAACTCCCTCCCTCAGACACACATCTCATGTAAACATGGTCAGGGGAAGCCAAGGGGTTTTGCCACAAATCCACTCACGAGCTCCACGGGAATCCGAGCAAACTGATTGGTCTGTGGCAGTGCCAGAGGGCAGCAGTGCCTTTGGACGTGTCGATCTGATATCTCAAACAAGCATAAAAGTACGACAAGCTTTTATTAACTCGAGAGCAATGGCTTCCTTTATATAGCATGCTAACTTTCTAATAATGAAAAACTAATAGAAATACTGATGTTTCTAGCTTGTCCATCAATGATGTCACTCTGAACTGTCTACAGCCCGCCGCAGTTTTCATGTGAAGTACAGGGACATGAGGCATTGCAAAAGTACACATTCCTATTGAATATCTTAATTACAATGAAATTAAGTTGACATTTTTTTTAAGGACAACATTTGTATAATTGCAATATTACACTTGAGGGTCTGCCTTATCATGGTTATTTGCACTTCAGCCGTGCCTACGGAACTCACCTTCGGATCGTTCCTGCAGCAAGGTTGGCGTGCAAATAATCGTGTTAATGCACACCCTCTTGTGTAATATTGCTTAATTAGTGAGGAGTCGGACCAGTGAAGATGAAAAATGGTGAAGTGGTCCTTTAACCCCCTCCAGGACAGGTTAGGTCAGCTGTGTTAGTTACCATAGCGATGAACCCTGGAATTAATGAGTTCAACTTGAAGTTCAAAGAACAAATTATACCTACTGTACACACCATCTTCAAATGTTCTCCCTGTGTTTTTATTAATCAATGAACAACGTTGCTTCCTATATGGTGTTAATGAGATTCATGAGCCTGGCGAAGACCACATAGGTAAATGGTGTTCTTTTAACCCATTTAGGCCTAGAATTATTGAATGCTTTAACCCTCTAAGGCCCACGGTTGTAATATTACAACGTTTGTATTTTATCCAAAAAAAGGTTTAAATCATTTTATTTTAGCTCCCCCTACCACCTAAACACCACCATTGGATTCTATTGTTTAGTATTACAATGCCATTGGCCACAATATTTGCATATAAATACCCCCCACAGGGGCTGACATTCACACCCGCCACACCCGCTGAAATTCCAGAGTTTTGACGAACAACATCTCACTTTTTCATGGAAGCTATACCTCACAAAAACATAAGTAAAATGCCTGTACTATTTTTTTTGGTGATCATTAGAATGTCTAGAACATGTACATATGTTATTATTGTGAAAAATATCCCCCATATGTAAATTAGAGCATGATTTATGATTTTTGATTTATGGCTATAACATCTTACAAAAACATTTTTTTGAAAAAAACATTACATTTTCCTCTTAACACCTTCTAAGCCAAGGGGAGCCCCTTAATGTTAAAACCGTACTATATCGCACATCCCCCCAGGGACTCTCAGCCACGTCGTACATTCCCGGACTTTGTCTTTAAAACCGGAATAAAAGCTTTTGATCCGAAAATCGGCGATCGTCTAACCTTCCCTAGTCACCACTCGTGCACTGATAGCTCATGCAGACCGTGCATGAAGCAGAGGTGACGTCAGCGCCTCTCCTTCTCCAAGGCACCTTCCACCCATCCGTTTACTGTCTACACACTCGAGCTCCTCCTGCAGCCATGCTTGGGGCTATGCTAGCGAAACTTTTCAGTTCTGTTCTTCAGTCACACATGGACTATTTGCGGGGACATTTACGTGAAAGGATCGCGCACGCGAAACGCACGGGGACATCGACGATCGGCCAAAACCCCCATTCTATCCCAACGGAAATCGAGAAAATCATGGTGAGTTACTGGCCTGGGGGGGGAAAAAAAAGAAAAAACAGCGGCGCTGTTCAAGATGGAGGGGCTGCGGGGTCATGTTTATAAACATAATATTATGTCTCAGATCACAATACAATAATAGAAATGTCACGGCTAATCTACCAACCACCATTCTATTTCGGACGTCAAGGTGTTAATAGGACTCCTACAACACCATCTGATTTTTTTCAATTTTTTATTTCAAGTATTTCTTAATGCGGGCCTTAGAGGGTTAACCAGTGAAAAATAGCAGATATACAAGCTCACAGCGCAGCACCGAGTGCCGCGCTGCGAGCTTGTAGATCTGCTATTTTTCAAAAAGTCATGAAAATGTGTGCAAATCTTTGAACGTATGCATTTTCAAAGCGAACGTTTGTAACTCAATTTTTGCTTCTGGGTGGTCCCTGGAACTAAATATTTTGAGATGGGGGTCCGTGGCCAAATACATATCATTTTGGGGGTCCTTCACATGAAAAGGTTTGAGAACCACTGACATGGTAGACTCTCAAGAACAGACTAACTGAGCTCCATTTATGTGAAAAGGACCTTTTCTTTGACGATGGCTGGCCAGATTGCTGACATAGAAACATAGGTTTTTCAAAAAACCTTAGAAGGATTCAAAAAGACACTTATAGAATCGGGTCAAAATTCAAATTTTCCAGATTTTTCTAAAATAGCAGATCTACAAGCTCACAGCGAGTGCCGCGCTGTGAGCTTGTATATCTGCTATTTTTCAATAGTTAAAGCATAAAATAATGATACACAATATAGTGTACCCGTTCTGAATGGGCACAGTGGGGGCATTCAAGATGGCGTGCAGAATAAATTGTTGTATCTTGACCTTTTATTTATTTATCCAGCACCCATGAGGATCCTCTCCAATGTGTGTGCATTGTCCTTGAACTGTTGTGTTGTAGTGACCTCGCTAACCATTGTTGCCAGATTTTGCGAGCATGGCAAGCAACCATGTTTATGAAAACAAGCCCAAAAGAAGCGACTGGGTTACACTTTAAACCGACTGTCTATACATAAGCTACCGGTATTTGAAAATGGCCGATGCGACGCGTTGTGTGGTTGTATCTGCTATTTTATAATTTTTAATCTTGAAAAAATTTGATGGGGGTCTGTAGACACATACATAATTTGGGAGTTAAAAAAACAAACAAAAAAAAACACACACAGAAACAGAAAAAAATTGGGAAAAAAAAGTCCAAAGTCACTTTTAATAAGCAGACATGGCAACACCGTCGCCCACCCCCACTCTTGCTTCGCAGCGAGCCTCGTGGGGCAATTCATCCACATGATTTATTCACATGCCAATAATACTGTTAAGAAACACACAGGATCAGCGGTGGCCGCACCGTGGTGAGACACAAACACACTCGCTCAGTGAGTAAACGCTGCGCGGTATTTCACAAAGATAAACACAATCCATCTCTCACCGCCCGCGTACGCATGCACAAATGAGCACGCTTGCGGGGAATTAACGGGACCGCACGCCCGCTCTCCTCGCGGCCCAAAACTTTGCTGCGCGGCCGAAAAAGCCGCCCGCCTCTCACTGAAAATGAATTGCTAGCAGGCGGTGACCGCGCTTAGTCTGGAGGGCACCTTATTCTACATTCTCTAATCGTGTAGACTTGTAGACTAAATTGTGTAGACTAAATTAAGTAATGTAGATGTTTAACAAGAATCTCTTGAGAGTGTCAAATTAAACCAAATGGTTTCCCAAGAGTTCAAGATCTATGAGGGTCAAATTGTTTTAATACCAACACTCCATCATTTAGCTGGGGACCACCTGGAACTCCCTGGTTGAGAACCACTGTTGTGGAGGAGACTGTATAGCTGATGATCATGAGGATGAAGGGTGAATGTGACGCTTTAACAGCTTACTGAAAACAACGGTTTTGTGTTACACCTGCCACGTATAGAACAACCTGTGGGCCGGGGACCACACTGGATGGGTCGCGAGGGTATTGCACATGGACCCCCAAATAATGACCAAACACTACAATCTTAATGATAATATATCATTAACACACTGACAGCTGGGATTTAGAGCATTAAAACATTTAGAGCATTCAAAAACGCTGAATATTCTCGGTCTGGAGCATTCGAAAGGCGGCCACGACTTTCTCTTTTCCTTTTTTGAAATCCTAACAAAAAGTGAAAGGCTATTTTCCTTCTGGTTGCATCATGAGGTCCTAAAATATATGGTGACTGACCATAGGCTAGCGAACAGCGCCATCCAGCGTTGGAATTTAGGTAACGCGACTTAAAGGAGCTATAGTCAACTTTTTCTTGAAAAACGGATGCTAAAATAAAAATAATGTTTCAAAAATATATTTAAAAAATATGCTTCATATATGTGTTTCTGCTCAGAAATGTCCACAAACAGTTGTTTACATCCTATCTATTCTTTTATTGATAGGATGTAACAAAGTGTCGGTCTGATCATTGTGATAACGATGAATATAATAATATACCGACTCTATTATGTCCTTCAATCGATTCATGGGTTGCATTTTGTAGTCCTACTACACCAGTCATGTTGAGGACCAACACAGGTGTTCTGATTGGCGTAGAACATTAGTACTATGCCAATCAGACACATTGAAACACCTGTGTTGGTCCTCAACATGGCCGTTTAGGACTACAAATGCAACCCATGAATTGATTGACCATTGAAATAAACATGCTCTGAAAAAGCACGCGGACCACTCTCGTGTGGGAGCCTTTCGGCTGCCGTGTTAAGGGGACAGATGGGTGGGCCAAGCTTGATCTCATGTGTAGACATCCAGCTATACGACACTGACAAACCTAGTGTTCCTGTTGTTGTTGTTGCATAGAGAATGCAACTAATCGGTCACTATGGAATCAATCAAGTTTGCTTGGTTAAATGAGAGGCCAGTTTAATTTTATACTTGTATAGGCCTGCTTATTTATCTAACTATTAATTTACCCAATGTCCACCGTCTGACCGTCTGTCTGCATGCCGACATCACTGATACTAAACAGTGTCTGGGTTCTCCAACATTACTTCTGAGACTATACATTCAATCCCTCATCGCACACCCCCGGGCACAGGACTATTTTATTTTATTTTATTTTTATATATAGGCTATTTGTTACTTAAATGGTAATCCTGCAACTGTATAAACACTTCCGCTGTGTACTGCATTTTAAGTGCACAGCTCAATTGGCTTTTAGGGGCCTATCTCCTGTGAACGGGGTGGACAGAACGCAGAAAGGAATATAATATAATGAGCCTATAGCGACTTCTTTTGTTGCTCGCGATAAAAAACTTTGGAGGTGAATTGGGGAGAATATAGAAGTTTAAGCTCGCTGCTGGTCGGGGTGCATGAGGAATAGTAAATAATGACTGAGAGTGGGAGAAATAAACTCTGGAGGTGTGTGGGGTAATTGGTAGAGGCAAGACTGCAGAAAACAAACTTATAGCTGCTTTATATTGCAGTTTTTCTTTCTTCAACCACGCACACAGGACTGTTTTTCATTTATTTATCCAAGCCACTTTAATGACTCTGTGATTTCTGCCTTCCATAGTGACATATATCCTTTACTATAAGAAAAAAAGGGGAAAAAAGAGATGAAAAAAGCAATTATCATGCACCTTCAAC
This sequence comes from Nannobrachium achirus, assembly GCF_963921795.1. Lineage (NCBI taxonomy): Eukaryota > Metazoa > Chordata > Actinopteri > Myctophiformes > Myctophidae > Nannobrachium > Nannobrachium achirus. The sequence goes on along the minus strand of NC_137811.1, from coordinate 69,827,842 downwards.
TTGGTATAATTGATTTTTATTGCCTTTTATTGTTTCTGAATTTCTGGATGTAATGTTATTTTCAACAGCGATCGATGTTGTTGATGTTAAATTGCCTTGTATTGTGCTACTTTGACGACAACGCAAATTAGTTTAACGACTTTTTCGATCTTGAATGAATGATTTGAATATGCTTATTATTATTTCCCCTTTCACCCACCTCTTTTACACCTGTAATCATGCGATAATCGTGGCAATAAAGTTGATTATGATTTTACTTACAGAGACCCATGCAGATCCTTCATTGCCGTGCAACATGTTGTTGTGTTGGGTAGTAAAGTATGCAAATAAAACCTGCTAGTTTGTCTGCCCCGGTTGTTTCAGCAGCTCAGCCACAACCCAATCGCTAGTGGAGAAATAATTCCATTTCGGGGTTCATTTTGTGGGCCACAGGATGACTACTTTTTCCACTTTGTGGAAGCTATAGCGGAGATCAAAAGAAAGAATAAACGTAGCTCCTATAAGTTTCTGCAAACCGCAGACACATTGCATTTCAAGGTTAGCATAGCCTACTGACAAAGCATCTTCACCATAATGAAAGCGATCGCATAGAAGCACTCAATTCTAGTGGCCTGTTCACATGTCAGCAGTCAAAGCACTTGAACGCAGCGTGCATTAATTATGAAAACATCATCCAGTCACCTACAGTACGTGGCAGAAGTGGGGAATCAAAACATGTCAACGCGGAACAAGGCGTCAGCACTCTGACACATTCAAGTGGTTGGAGAGTTGTTACTGTGTGCACGTTTTGGAGCTGTGTGCTATAATACGGCAGTTAGAAAACGTAAGGTTCCATAGTACTCAAGAAGTTGCTCTTATTGCTTACTTCTCCACTCGAAAAACGGAACATGAGAGCTTCTGAGTGAGAACATAATGAATATCCTCTGCTTCACTCTCAGAGTATTAGTTAGGGAAAGTTTGCCTAATCTTTGACCAAGCTGGGACATCAAATGCTTACCAATAGCTTTCTTCACAAATGTGATGGATTCAGATGATAGTAGACACCTTTATGAACACATTTGTGAAGAAAGCAGCATTTAGTTCCCGGATTGGTCAAAGATTCGGCTAACTTTCCCTAACTACAGTATATACAGTATGCTGTTGTTGCTCCTTGGTGTTGCTTCGTGCCGTGAAATAAGAGCGTCGGCAACGTACTGTGCTGCCTGTGCTTTCCCCGTATTGGTCGTTGTATTATTATTAGATTTTATAGGTTTATAGGTTTATAGGTTGTACTGGAGGCATGACTTAATTGAAGAAAAATATAGGCCTGATAGCGACTCCGTCTTGGTCAAATGAAGGCGCTGTCTGTGGTGCTGAAACAGTTGGGGGAGGGGAGGGGAGGGGAGGGGAGGGGAGGGTATAGGGGGGGCTGGACGCAGCCCACGGGGGGTCTACACACACCACGGTCTTAATCCGGCCCAGGAGAGAGGAGGAGGAGGTACTGGAGTGTCACGCAAGGGCGTCACAAGGGGGGGAAAGTGGGACTGAGTTACTAGGGCCCAAGGTGGAGGGGCCCTAATTATTTTATACTTTAGCTATTTAAAAATAGCAGATATACAAGCTCACAGCGCGGCACCGAGTGCCGCGCTGCGAGCTTGTAGATCGTGAAAGTCGTGAAAATATGTGCACATTTTTTAATTATATGTATTTCTTTAAGCGAACATACTAAAATGTTTATCTGGGGGGTCCCTGGAACTGAATATTTTGAGATGGGGGACTTGCACACATTTTCATGATTTTTCAAAAATAGCAGATCTACAAGCTTGCAGCGTGGCACTCGGTGCCGTGCTGTGAGCTTGTAGATCTGCTATTTTTGAAAAGTCGTAAAAATGTGTGCAATTTTTTGAATTATATGTATTTTTTAAGCAGACATTTGTAACTTGGATCTGGATTTGGATCTGGGGGGTCCCTGGAACTGAATATTTTGAGATGGGGGTCCGTGGCCAAATACATATCATTTTGGGGGGTCCTTCACTTCACATGAAAAAGTTTGAGCACCCCTGACATAGAAACATAGGTTTAAAAAATAAATTAAGAAAACCTTAGAAGGATTTGAAACATCCAAAGACATCCACGATTTTTCAAAAAAATAGCAGATCTGCAAGCTCGCAGCGCGGCACTCGGTGCCGCGCTGTGAGCTTGTATATCTGCTATTTTTCAATAGCTCAAAGCACATATAAAGCACAAAAGCACAAACACAAATAATTGTGCGGCTCCCGCAGTGAATCCTTGTACCCAGGGCCCAGTATTTGGTGCGACCCTCCTGGTGTCACACACACAACGTGTCACATGTCAAGAGAAGCAGACTTGTTATCACAACCTCAGGTGTCACTCGAGCAGGAAAGACACACTTAAAGCCTGTAGATCTTGATGTGTGGGCGGATTACAGATCACACCGTGTCTGAGGCACCGGCAGGTCAAACAATGTCCTGAATTAATTCAAGGAATGTACACCCTACACGCACGCGTGCACACGAGCACACACGCACACCAACACCCGCGCTTGCACCCGCGCTTGCACACGCACCCGCACACGCACCCGCACACGCACCCGCACACGCACACGCACACGCAAACACACACACACACACACGCACACGCACACGCACACACACACACACACACACACACACACACACACACACACACACACACACACATTAATGACTGTAGGCAAACTGCTTTTAAGTGCATTTCCAAAACGTCTTTTTTTTATTTATTTTTTACCGGTGGTTACGTTTTCTTTTTTAAGGGAAATCCCTTTTCCAAATAAAATGCAAGAAACAGCAAAACAGAATCATCAACTCTGCATCTACTTTAACTGTTGAAAAATAGCAGATCTACAAGCTCGCAGCGCGGCACTGTGAGCTTATATATCTGCTATTTTTCAATAGCTAAAGTATAAAATAAGGCCCCTTCACCTTGGGCCCTAGTAACTCAGTCCCACTTTTCCCCCCCTTGTGACGCCCCCTGAGCTCAAAGGGACTATATGGCTACACCTAAACAGAGGGCCTCTCAAAAAACATTTTCTCAAGTCTCGCCTTTTTAAGTAGAAAAGTAAGCAGCTCAGTTGGAGCCATGAACTGTTCCGGACTAACCAGGAGCACAGAAGGGAGAGGATTAATGTAATTGGCTGTTTGTGCTCGATTATCAACAACCTTTTTTGAGCCAGAATCGAGGATTCCGCCTTTTATCTGAGGTGAAAACTCAACAATATTGACAAAGAGGAAGAGTTAGGGGTGATTAATTACGTGTTTTGATTTCTTAGCGCTCCGGGATCGGAGGGTTAAGACCTGAAATGCATCGATCCTGCGGACACACTGCGAACACCACCGCACTACTCAAAGTTGAAAAGGTTACTGGTGTAACGAGAAAAGTTACTGGAGTTATGTGTTAGAAAGAAATCATACCGAGAGAAGTGGTACCAGCAGAGAACAATATTTTTGATGTAGGGACATGTTCAAACAGCGAGCCCCAGGGGCTCTATACCTGCAAGGCTCCTTAAAAACTGCCGCCCTCGGCTGTTTTTCAGTTTTTGGCAGAACGGAGTCCTTTCAAAAGTTGAATACAGTGGAACCTTTCTTCTGGGTCACACATTATGTGTGACCCAGCTGATGAATCGTGATGAAGGAAAAAAGAATGGCCGACTTCCCAAAGCACCGCCAGAGACGGAGACAGAGTTACTGAAACCATGTTCATGTTGATAAATGAGTTTTGACCTTTTGCCAGAAGCACACCCTGCGCCCTCCTCTTTGTTATGTGTCTCTGAAGACAAAAGCCTGCATTCCATGCTTAAAGAACAAGGCTGTAGATGTCTGACTGAGTCACCAGGACCGCAATTAAAATCAGCTGAGATGTCTTGTACAAAATGCTCCGCAAGCAGTGCTTTTTTTCCCACTCTGAAAATGTTATATTTACAAAAGTACATTTTGAATGCAGGACTTCTACTTGTAATAGAGTATTTATACATTATTGCAGTATTGATAATTTTACCTAAGTAGCCTACAAAATGTGAGTACTCTTTCCACCAAGGCACTTTTACATAGATCGTGGATTACATTCACCCATTCACACATACATTCATATACCAATGGTAGAGGAAACCATGCAAGGCACCAACCTGTCACCGGGACAATAGACCGTTTGTCAGCCTTCTGATTGGTCCCTGAGACTCCCTGACTGGCCAACCAGAAAAAAACATTCACTTTTTGCTATCGGGGGTGGAGTTTGTGCAGTGGAGAATGTTGAATGCGTCTTTCAAGAACTGTCCGCAGTGCGCGACACGGAGATCGGCCGGTACGGTGATAGCGACGGCAAGCGTCAAGCGATCTCGCTCATCATAACGAATAAGCTTCAACAAACTAGTTCACATGTACCTTATCAATGGTCTAAGAGTCACGATTGGGTACATATAATTTAAATGGGCAGAATTACGAAAAGCCAGCCTATTATGTGAGGAGAAACATTCTCTCTGTCCTCTTCCTAGTACCCAAGATGCAATGCGCTTCTCTTTCTATCTCTGATCCAGAGGATTAAACTAATTAAAACATTTATTTTTCGGGGGAAAACTACTGTTTTGCTATGTAATTACTGTACCTTTTTCTTCCCTTTTTATTAATATCACGTAGATGTGTTTTTTGTGGTACTTTATATAGCTGTAATGAGGCTATGAAGGGAAAAAAATTCCCATCCACTACCACTATAAAATAATCTGCAAAGAGGATTCTGTCCCACTGGGATTAAACAAATTAAAACATATATTTTCGGGTAAATCCCCTGTTTTGCAATGTAACTACTGTACCTTTGTCTTCCCTTTTTATTAATATCACCTAGGTGTTTTTCCTTTGGTACTTTATATAGCTGTAATGAGGCTATGAAGGGAAAAAAAAATCCCATCCACTTCCACTATAAAAACAATCTGCCCAGGGTTAATGTCCCATCATAGTAACAGGGCAGAATGGGGCGGGATTTGCAAAAGGGTTTATTAGGGGTTCAGAGTCTTGCTTCAAGGACTCTTCGACACTAACTCTGGAGGAGCAACAGGGGAGCCTGGAATCGAACTGGGAACCCTTTGTGTTCTAATGACGGTTTCTCTACCCCTGAGCCACTCCCCCCCCCCCCCCCTCTCTCTCTCTGTAACTGAGAACCACACAAATTAGTTATATAGTTAGAATTATAAATTCATCATTATTAAATTACTACAGTATAAGTCAAAAGTTTGGTAACAAAAGTTTTAAAACGTAATGAAGTGCTAGTTTTTTTTGCCATGTTTACTTCAGCAGCAGAGAGAGGTTGTGTGGCAGCTCAAGCAAAACCGAAGAGACAGAGAGGCTGTGTTGTGTTTTGCTTCTGCCTCTAAACGAAAACCCCCTTGATAATTTAATTTGTGCTTTTGCTATAACTCTGTGTCTCCCACACCTCTGAAATGAAATAAAAAATCCCACCCAGCCCGTCTGGGAGTCCCACTGTGGGCGGTCTTTCTTTTCTCATAATCCTGTTTTCGGGTCATGAAGTTCACTGTGTGGTGCCACATTTTCTCCCTCATTTGGTGTCTGCGTCTCAAACTCCCGGTGAATCTCTTCCAAATGCAGGCACAAACAGATTATGTTTGCAGACTTTGCACACGGATGTTGGTGCATTAATTAATAATCACATTTGATCTTGGGGACCCCCAAAATAATCATACCCTGACAGTTTTCCTGAGGTTTTACACCAGTAAGACTCCCTAATCGGGAGATAAGCGACCGTTGGTCGCTTATCTCCTGTCACACTGCTGACATCAGTATGACATCACACCGTACACAAATGACCCTTATATAAGACCGGCATTATCTACCGACAGATTAGTAACAAGATGTCAAAATCATTGAAGGTTTACCCTACTAACCAACTGTTTACCATAGCAACCATGTTTTTTACCTTAGCAACCAACTGTTTACCCTAGCAACCAACTTTTTACCACAGCAACCATGTTTTTTTTACCCTAGCAACCAACTGTTTACCCTAGCAACCAATTGTTTACCATAGCAACCATGTTTTCTTACCCTAGCAACCAACTGTTTACCCTAGCAACCACAGGGCCTGGGATTGATGACATCAGAAATCTCCATATATGGGCATGAAAGGGATTTTGTTTCTGGAAATATGTCTGTGGGGTGCCACATTTGGAATAAAACACTTACATCACACATCTGGATATCCATACAGCCCATCTAGTTTGCCTGTGTCCATTTATGCCCATATATCTGATGACATTGGGACAATGATCTCCATATATGGGCATAAAACTTATGTTAATTAGTAAAGCCTGGGGATCTCCATATATGGGCATGAGGGGTACCCTAAAAGGGCATCATCTGGGAATAGCAAATATAGTTATCCTAGAAAGTGAAAATCTTACATCAAAGGCCATAACTACCTACCTACCACCATACTGCATTCCTCATTAAACTACCTACCAGTAAGATGCCTAAGGGAGAAAAGCAAAGGGCGAGGTTGCACCATTTCTTGGTCTTCTGGCCAGTGATGTATATCGGACCATTTAACCATATATGGAGACATCTGGTACCCAAAGATATTCACAGATATGGGCTTAATATTGATGACATAAGGGATCTCCATATATGGGCGTAAAAGGGATTTGGTTCCCCTGGCATCACAGGGATCTCCATATATGGGCATAAAATGGATTTGGTTACCCTGGCAACACGGGGATCTCCATATCTCCATATATGGGCATAAAAGGGATTTGGTTCCCCTGGCATCACAGGGATCTCCATATATGGGCATAAAAGGGATTTGGTTCCCCTGACATTACAGTGATGTCAGTGGCTGGTTCTACAGAGGGGATCTCCATTTATGGGCATAAAAGGGAATGTATGTATGATGATGTCAGATATCATAGACGTCATAGGACTTTCACATAACGAATAACTGAGTAAGCATGTAAACCCGTAAAATCTATATTTGGGCATGGCTGATTTATGACCTCATCATGATGACACGAGCAAACACAGCTGAATTGTATAAATGATCAGTGCAGAAACCAACAGAAGTATTTGACCAAGACTCTTCGATTTAAACATCAACAAAGGTGTGACGTTTGTTGATGGTCACGTGTGACGGACGGACGGACGGACGGACGGACGGACGGACGGACGGACGGCCGGTGGAGGTTTTCATAGTAAACTGCTCCCTGACGGTCGCAATTAATATTGTGAAAATAGACGATCAAAGCCTCTTGCCTCTTTCTCATCTGTTGTTTGACCAGTTTTTATAGTGAATTTTGTAGGTATTAAAAATGTCTCGAGAGTGTCACTTCACTGTCATCTGTGGGTGGTATTGTTAATGCTACGTTTGCATTCAGTGCAGGGACGTGCTGGGCCCCCGATTCAGCCCGGGAAAAAGAGTTGGAGAGGCCCTCATTGCACGCTATAGAGAGAGATCTCTCTCTATAGCGCTGCTGCTACTCAAAGATTTGCCATTTCAGATCATGACAAGTGACAAGCCAGTGGGCCAATTACATGCGTTATATTTCGTCGTTGTCATTTTAAAAATGATTTAAACTAGTGAAAACAGCCGATCTACAAGCACACAATGCCTCGCACCGTGAGGCGTTGTGTTCTTGTAGATCTGCTGTTTTCTCTACTTTTGTGCGACGGCCTTGTATTATGAAGCAGGGCTTTGCTTTGCGCGAAAAAATCAACAAATTTGAAACTTGGAGATACGAGGTTTCTGCCCGACAGTGACAATTTACTTTGTTGGCCGCCCAGCCCCCAAAATGGAACGAAGGCCGAGATTATATTTTACATTTTTTCCTAATGGCCGGCCTGGACGGGCCGGGAATGAACCGGCCGTTCGGGAGTTGTCCCACTTTTCCCAATGGCCAGCACGTCCCTGATTCAGTGCATGTTGGTCGAGTACAATAATGAAGAGGTATAATGGATTGTCAACCTCCGGTGTCAACCATGCCTCTGAGTTGACCTCAGCTCGCTCAAAATGCGCTCCTTTGACCTGCTGATAGCTCGGCACTAGTGGCTTCTCAGAGATTCTCGATGTCCTCAGAATGCTGGATGAGTTTTTCCTCTGTGGATTGCACAAAAGGGCCTGCTCCAAATCAATACAGGTCATCATCCCTGGGATGTTTTGTTCCCCTGCACTCCTTATTACGGAGTTTTAGGCTGGTTGCCCCAGGCATACCTTAGATGAGCACGTACTGTAGCCTGTGTGAATTTAAAACCATTATGTGAAGCACCACAGAATGGTTATGGATGCAATCTATTCTCCTCGATGCCGTGGTCCAATGGACCGGGTCCAATAAACATGTTTTTTTTATTGGAAAGGTTTGATGAACCATGAGTGGCTGGCCAATGTTCACTTAAAGCCTAAAGGAGTTGCAAATCAATAAATATCATTATGAGGCTTACTGCACATCAATTCATAACTAACACTTCTGCCAGCCCGTGGTAATTGGTCTCCCCATGCATGCCCGATACCTCGCAGAGCTAAACAATAAGACCACCGCGCTCATTGGAACCTCCGTAAAACAGAACATTAAACGCATCCACTCACTCACCACCACCCTACCCCAGTGGTTCTCAACCACCACCCTACCCCAGTGGTTCTCAATCACCACCCTACCCCAGTGGTTCTCAATCACCACCCTACCCCAGTGGTTCTCAACCTGTGGGTCGGGACCCCCAGGGGGGTCCCCAGGTGACAGTAATGTGACATTTTAAGGACTTTCAAGACTTTTTTTAATACCTAAAAAAGAAAAGAACATAATTTTGAAAATAGCTGATTTACATGCTCACAATGCCATGCATTGTGAGGTGTTGTATTTTGACAATAATTATCTGTGTCAAACCGAGTCAAACTAAATGTAATGCCCAACATGCTTACAATTCCAAGTGCTTGTCAGTTCAAATTATGATTATTTTCACAGCCCCCTGTGTGCAGGCGTCCAACACTGAGGGCTTGCTTTAGGAAAAGCCTGATGCTCACTGCCATAGTCTCCTTAACCACTTACGTTGTTGAGTGGAGTCCCCCAGGGCTCTGTACTAGTAGCTTTTCTGTTTTCCTTCTACATTAAATAATATATCTTCGTTGAAAATAGCTGATCGACAAGGCCTATTTCTGCTAACTGCTCTGTCAAATCTGTTTGAATTTATCCTCATTCAGAGGAGAGGAGAGGAGAGGAGAGGAGAGGAGAGGAGAGGGGAGGGGAGGGGAGGGGAGGGGAGGGGAGGGGAGGAGAGGAGAGGAGAGGAGAGGAGAGGAGAGGAGAGGAGAGGAGAGGAGAAATCCTGGTTTTGGAAGCAGAGCAAGAAATCAATTGCCATAATCCTCAGATTTTCTCCCCATGGCTGCTGACCTCGTTGGGTTGAGGGGTAAATTCCCTGCAAATGGATTTCCTGATTCTCCTAGTACCTGGCTTCTGTCTCCGTTGCCTTTTCATACATTTTCTCCCTCTTCATCTTTAAGAACCTGCTAACACCAAATTCATCCTACAAAGCTGCACTCAGTACTGCACAACAACCACAGCATTCTATTGTTATAGTCACAGGGAGCTGTCCAGTAAAACCACTACTTTTGGCAGTAATATTATTACATTTTCCATTTACAGTAATTCAATGACATTTGACTAATTTTACTAAGTAACTCTTCATTACCGCTCCTGCAATGCGGACCGATATGCGTTAGAATGGCGGGATCCATTCGAGAGGCGCACATGAGCCACAAACAGGACGGATCTGCAACCGGTGAGGCAATTTCCTTGTTTTCATTCGTCGTTGAACTGTCAGTCTGGCAAATGAATGATTGCCATTCGCTGTGGGAGATGTGGGCGTCTAAAAGAGACCAACCGGATTGGTGGCAGAGATAAGAGTAGGGGCAAAAGTGTGACGTGACGTGATGTGACGTGACATGACGTGACGTGATGTGACGTGACGTGACATGACGTGACGTGACGTGACGTGACGTGACGTGACGTGACGTGACGCGACGTGACGTGACGCGACGCGACGTGACGTGACGTGACGTGGCGTGGCGTGGCGTGGCGGACAGACTGACACACTGACAGACTAACTTACAGTCGGTGGAGCTTTTCATTGTAACTTGCGTCCTGACGGTCGCAATCAAATGCACAGAAATATCAATCTAGAGAAAGAAAACGTAGGAAGACCGAGCACCTAATCAGTAAAAAAGCTTTATAGGAACTAAAAAAGCTATCTATCTAGTTTGTGTGTCGCAGCTAATCTCACATACTGCACCAATAGGCATTCATTGGCATGCCATAGTTCTTAGCTTTGTGTTGTCTGACCATTAGTCGGGGGAGTCAGGGATATTTGGCGCTAATCAGTCTAAAAGTGCAAAATCTTGCACAGATGTAGCTCAGGGCTTGCTCTAATGATTTAGCTAGGGCGCCTGAGTCGGCGACCTTCAGGGTCGCCACAGCCGCCAAATCAAGTTGGGCTCGCATTGACTTTCTATACAGGAGGAAAATACCCAGAAAAACATTTTTTTTCTGGGTATTTGAGGGGTCTAACTATAGGGGTTTGTCATGATGCAACATTTGGCGCTTTTAGACTAATTAGCACGAAATTACCATGTAATCTCCCTAACGCCCCCGACTACTGTACATCTGCTTCTGCTCCTCAAGAATCTGGTGCACCCAAAAAAATAATCTCTCAGTTGAACACATTTTAAATGTGTGAAACTTTTCCACCCATTTTATATGAGTAAATTTATATATGGGATATATGTAGTCCCAAGTCAAATCTACATTCAATGCAATGCATGTTGTTCAATTAGTCCAACTCATTTTCATTAACTTAAGCCAAGTTAATTATATGAACTTTATTAATTTACGTTTGTCCAACTCAAACAAATGTTAAAGTAAATGTGTTGGTTCAACTCATTTTTATGGAATTAAGCTAAGATAAATAAAATACTTTTACATTTACATAAGAAGAGTTCGGTTTCAGGTTTTCTTCTGGATGATTTGTTTCAAGTTTTACAATATCAACATACAGATGCATAATGGATATATGCAATAGCAGTGATTATTGAATAATCAGAACATTTAAGAGAAAACCAACTCAATAACCTCAAAGTTACCCTGAGTTCTTCTCTTTTAGCCTAGCATGGGGAGGGAGCTCAAGCTTAAACTAGCAGCCTAGCAGTTAGGGTTAGGGTTTAGGCTCAAATACTGACAAATCAAATTCTGACATATGACAGTCATCTTGCCAAGGCAGACACATTGATATGATACATTTAGCATTTTTAGCTCCCGAAAGCTTAAACATTTCCCTGAAAACCTAGAAAAATGCTGTTCCCAGCATGCTTTGCATAACATGTGACCAACTTATTTGACCAATCAAGGGAAAGGGCTGGAGTCACTTCTCAGATCTGTAAAATGTACTTAATAAATTTGAGTTGGATTCAAACAATATTCTCAGAATGATTTCAGCCTTAAAAACTACTCAATAAAATTGGTGAGAGGCGGGGACTCTGGGAGTTTTCATTGGAACTCATTTTCAATGTGTTTTTAAATTCCATTACTAAGATTTGAGTTACATGAATGTAATATAAATGCATAATGTTAAATGAATAGATTTTGTATAAGCACTATTAATTACATTTGAGTTGGAACAATTTAATAAAAATGCATATATTGTAAATGTATATATTTAAGGTAAGCACGATTAATATTTGTTCAGTTACATCAATTCAATACATTTGCATATATTATAATTAAATACATTTAAATAAAGCCAACATAATGTAAATGTATCACATCTGGCACTATTAATAATATTTGAGTTATATCAATTAAATGTATATGCTTATGCCTTGAAGTGAAGTAATTAAATAAAGCAAACATAATTTATATGTGTCACATTTATAGGGGGGTTGAATCAGTTTTTTGGGTGTGGCCAAATGATGGCTTCCTCTTCCTGCCAAGTTTGGTTGTGTACCGTAGCCATGTTCCTTTAACTTTGAACTTGTACTTTCAACTTGGAAGCCATGTTCCTTTAACTTTGAACTTGTACTTTCTACTTGAAGCCATGTTCCTTTAACTTTGAACTTGTACTTTCAACTCGGAAGCCATGTTCATTTAACTTTTAACTTACTTTTAACTTGTACTTTCAACTGGGAAGAAGTCCTGGAAGATTCTACAGTATCACACAGCACTGGCGCGACTGACATGTTGTTTTTGTATTTGCATAAACAAACTTTTGCTGTAAGTGAGAACCACCCTGGCCACAATATCTGCTGTGGGCTGCATAACTGAAGTGGCAGAAGTGCTGTGGTTAAGGGAAGTTTACTTCACGCAGTGCAGGTCTGTTTACATCCGTCAGCAAAACAAACCTAAATAGATTGTAGCTCATAACTTGCTCTTAATAGGTGTAACTTTGTCAGAATCCATGTTTTTGTTTGGATGTTGTTTATTAGCAACCGAAGGGTCAGGAGAAGTAGAACAGTTGTTTTCGCCAGCGGGGAATAAAAGAAGTAGCACTGTTCTATGTCGTATCAGCCTCACGTCATAACCAGGCTTTTCTCTTCGCAGATGAGTAAGCCTGGCTATGTGAGGCTAAGTGAGGACAGGATCTCTTTTTTTTTCCAGAGCACAGGACATTTGCCAAAACATTCATCGCCTCATATAATGAATTGCATTTTTATACCGCTTTTCGGAGTAGGCTACTCAAAATGCTTTACAATGGTTCATTCATTCATATATTAGGAGCTGAAGCGGCGAACAGTCAATGCCATGCGTCCTCTAATCACACATTCACACTCCAATGGTGGCAAGCTAGCACCGACCTACTCATTGGAGGCAATGTGGGGTTCAGTGTCTTGCAAGGACACTTCGACATGAGCACAGGAGAAGTCGAGATTCGAACGGCCGACCCACAAATCATTGGATGACCTGCCACAGCCGCCCCACTCACACATCCTCATCTTCACATACTTGAAGTTGCTGAATGTATAAGCCAGATTTGAAATAAATAACATATTTTGGGATATGTGATTGGGACATCCGGGGAGGAAGACAATAGAGGCGTATACTAGTGCTGCTCTTTCAGGCATACATCACTATTATTAGTAGAGCTATGCCTCCTGGCAGAAATGTTCTTTTTCGCTGCATCTGCATCCCTGTTCAACACTTTTTAACTTTGTTTTAAAAGTCCCCTCTATAAATAAACTCTTACTTGCACACGCACGCACACACGCACACACAGAGTTGAGGGAATCTTCTCTGTTCATTTGTACCCGAGGCCAAGGTACTTTGAAATAAAATATTGTCGTAACTCAAACTTCGCCAGACCTTGGATTTCAGTGATTCATAAATTCTGCTCGACCCCTGGTAGAATTTCACTGATGTGGACTAATGGCTTTGATAGCTGTGCTGTTGCAATTTGTATCGATCGTTGAAGTCACTTATTCACTTTTGAATAACTGTGATGTACCTAATCATGACCGTGACCGAAATGACTAATGTGTTTCAGTGAGTCATTTCTCATTGCTTTCACACTAAATGCTAATGCGAAGAAGACCATTTCAATGAAGCATTTTGATAGAACACCATTTCAATGAAGCATTTTGATTACCGGCGGTAAACACACAGTCCCACACTAAAGACACAGAAAATAAATGAAGCAAAACGTGTCAAACAAAACACTTGGTGTCGGATAGGAAATTGCTCCCATAATTGTGAATCTCTTCTGCACACGTGAAATCAATCAGCAGTATGCATTGTCATGCAGTGGCAAAGAATTGTGCTTGTACATGGCAGTTTTAGATTTGCTGTTTCACATACCATTATAATTTACTTCTGCGTGTGTGTGTGTGTGTGTGTGTGTGTGTGTGTGTGTGTGTGTGTGTGTGTGTGTGTGTGTGTGTGTGTGTGTGTGTGTGTGTTTGTGTGTGTGAGTGTGTATCAAAATATACTGTAGTTCGATTTGACAGATCATTAAAAGTTTTAATGATCTGTCACATCGAACCAGAATTTTCATTGATGCGGAAAATGAACAGCATGCTCTAGAATGGAGCGCAAACTCTTTCAAGTTCTTCAAGTGGGGCCCTGATCTAGAAAAGTTATGGGAGTCCTTTTTAATGTGCAGTAATTGTCATTTATTGTTATACGGCACTGAATCGTGTTTTTGTTTTGTTTCTGATGGACGGTATGTCTTTTTGGGGAATGTGAGTCATTGTTAATGGTTGTGAGGGGAGGGGGGGGGGGGGGGGGTGGTAGAGTGTTTTGTTGTTAACCCATTTAGGCCTAGGATTATTGACTGCTTTAACTATTGAAAAAACGCAGATATACAAGCTCACAGCGCGGCACCGAGTGCCGCGCTGCGAGCTTGTAGATCTGCTATTTTTGAAAAATCATGATTTTTCTTTGCAATTCTTTGAATATATCTATTTAAAAGCGAACATTTGTAACTCAAATATTTGCTTCTGGGGGGTCCCTGGAACAACATGTTTTGAGATGGGGGTCCGTGACTAAATACCTGTAATTTTGGGGGTCCTTGACATGAAAAAGTTTGAGAACCACTGATTTAGAGGAAGGATTTAGAAGGCGGGTCACAGATCGGGTCAAAGATATTCAAAGATTTGCACACATTTTCACAATTTTTCAAAAATAGCAGATCTACAAGCTCGCAGCGCGGCACTCGGTGCCGCGCTGTGAGCTTGTATATCTGCTATTTTTCTAAAGTTAAAGCATACAATAATGGTTAAAGTGGTTAAAATCTAATTTCAGGTATTTGAGAGTTAATTAAAAGAGGAAAGGCACCAGCCTGACAGCGTGTCGCATGGTTCGGCCTTTGCTGCGTGTCACTCCCCGTCTCTCTCTCTCCTTTCCCCTTTTCCTGTCTACTGTACTGTATAGCAGTGGTTCTCAACCTGTGGGTTGGGACCCTTAGGGGGGTCCCCCAGATGATTAACTTAATGTGCAACATTGTTTTCTCACTCAACTCCAAACAAACCGACATAAAGTTTATAGCAGAGTATAGCACATTTCTAAAGTGACAATTTAAGGACTTTTTAATGCCTCTAAAATGACAAATTAAACATTGGCCAAATTGTCAAATATTTAGCAGAAATAATTGGCTGAAATTGTGAAAACTATTTTCACAATAGAACCGTGTTATACAAAATTTTATTTTGTACCACTGCTTTATACCACCACTGTATATACTATCAATAAAGGCAGAAAAAATAAAATCATATATATATCTTAGGGGATCACAGGCAAGTTCAAAGGAGGCGAAAAGGCCCATGGAGGAAGAGTGCCACGGGTATTATTGATCACATCATCAATCATGGCCTTCCACATGCGAGGGGTTGGGGGGGGGGTGGGGGGAGGGGCCCTCCAAATCTCTACAGACCTACAGTATGGCATCAATAGTAAGAAAATTCAGGAGCGAAATTCGATATCGCTATTACACGGTACCTTACTGTATTTTGCTGCTAATATAGTGATATATATCAGTTATAGTTTTTTTTTGCACACAGGATAAATCATCCATACGAACCCACACACCTTTTTATCTGCTCTGTTTTCCTCTTGGTTTCTCTGCAGCGATACAGGACCTCCCAGAGTGATAATGTATTTGGCCGTGGACCCCCCATCGGACGGACCATGTTTTGTGCCAGGGACTCCCCAGAAGAGAACGTTTAAAAAAAAAAGAAAAAAAAAAAAAAAAAAAAAAAGACTTTCAAGATTTTTCAAGATGTAATATATTTTTGAATACTGGTATCCAACTCTAAAAATCTAAAATCACACAGATGCGTTCCTGTCGTCACTGGAGCATATGTCACAGCAATACCTGCGTTTACATGGACACTTTACTTACAATCTGATTCAAATTGTTTTAAAAGTGTTTACATGTCAATTCGCCCTGGTGTTTGATCGGGTTGTAAAAAGGTGCAGACCAACCCTCTGCACCCGATTAGAATTTCTGATTTTTCTTGATCGGCTTTATTTAGGTGTATACATGGAGAATTGTAATCAGGTTTATTTTAAGCTTGTTTTAAACCCGATTGAAAGTGTCCATATGTGTCTTTATGTTTCTTTAGGGCATTCAGTTTTGGGTGTTAACTGTTTACTGATTTGCAGGAAAAAATAAAATAGACAGACAGGCAGACATGCAGAAATAAACGTAGACAGACAGACAGACAGAGAGTCAGACAGAGGAGTGTTTCATGTTATCGGTTTGAACTTTCCAGATTGTGACAATAAAGTCAATAAAGTCCTGTGACCTTTGCAGCAGTTTAAAGATCTCCTACATGTCAAAATGTCACAATGACTTGCTTCCATAAACGCTAGTTGATTACAAATAGTCTCAATTCTCTAGCTAATCAAAAAGAAAATCATGTTGATTCTGGAAAATAAAGATGTACTGTATACACGCACACTTGCACGTACGCTCGCACCGCACGCGCGCACGCACACACGCAATACATCCCTACCGTATACTATCTCTCTCTCTCTGCTATATTTAGGGCCCCGGGGCCAACATGATTACTGTGAGACCAGATTAATGACCGGCTCTCCTCTCTGTGCTTCAATTGTGTTCTCTGGTTCTCTTTTCTCCTTCTCCCCTGTTTCATCTCCTCTCCTCTGCACCCCTTCCTCCTCTCCTCCCCATCCTCCTAACCCCCTTATCCACCCCTCTGCCCTTCTCCTCCTCCCCCCTCTCTCTCTCTCTCTCTCTCTCTCTCTCTCTCTGATGTAGGTCACCAGTAGGCAATCATGAACATCTACTGTACTCTCTTTCACACAAATGGGGAGGAGGGGGAAAAAAAAGACAAGACAGCATAGATGCTATACCTTGAAGGTAGTGTAAGTGATTTTCTTTGCTTAAAATAAGTCGGCGTTGTCAGGTGGAAACCTTGTAGGCCTATGTCCAAAACGGTTCCGTTTTGTATTTATCATTTAAAAAATGATCTAAACTAGTGAAAATAGACGATCTACAAGCTTGTAGATCTGCTGTTTTCACTAGTTTTGTGCAATAGTCTTGTAAGGTGAAGCAGGGCTTTACTTTACCATAAAACTGACACATTTGAAACTTGGAGATACAAGGTTTCTGCTTGACAGTGACGAAGTGTTAAATAGCTCTGCATTCTGAGAGTAGTCGTCGCTATAGAGTGTTTTGATTGATTGATTGATTGATTGATTGATTGATTGATTGATTGATTGAAGACTTTATTTGAAGTTTGCATAGAAAAAGGTACAGTTTCATGACGGTACAGTTCACTGGTACAAGGTCAACTAAAAGGAGATCCTAGAAAAGACTAAGCTTATTTCCATAGGAAACCATTGAAGTATCTCATATAACATTGAATGACAGACGGATAGAACACAGTACTATGCAGTAGATATAGTAAAATAAAGTAAATAAAAATAAAATAACAGTGCAAAAAATATATACAGTAGGTAATTACAAAGGGGTTTGATCAGTAACAGGAGTCTCCATGTCTCTCCATGGCTCTTTATAGGCCTAATGACCAGAACATTCTTTTTCAGGTCAGGACACCAATTGGATTCCAATCAGGATAGAGAACTCAGTCAGGAGTACAGATTGAACAAAGTGGAAATGGAAGTGATGATGACATAAAGAAATGAGCAGATGAAATCCTAACAGGAACACTATCGTCACTGTCGGGCAGAAACTCGTATCTCCAAGTTTTGAATTTGTACGTTCTTTTTCACCAAGTAAAGCCCTGCTTCATCATACAAGGCTGTCACACAAAAGTAGTGAAAACAGCCGATCTACAAGCACACAACGCCTCGCGGTTGTGTGCTTGTAGATCTGCTATTTTCACTATTTCTGCCTCTAATATTTGACAATTTGGCCAATGTTCAATTTGTCATTTTAGAGGTATTAAAAAGTCCTTCGAAATGTGCAGATACCCTCTATAGACTTACATTTGTTGCTTTGTTTACTGTTGAGGGAGAAAACAATATTGCAATGTTAATCCTCTGGGGACCCCAAAATAATTTGGGGGGACCCCCCTAGGGGTCCCGACCCACAGGTTGGGAAGCACTGCTTTAGGCTACCCCTTATCCCTAAACTTCTTTCCCTTTTTTGCCTATTTTGAATAAAATAAAATAAAATAAAATAAAATAAAATAAAATAAAATAAAATAAAATAAATGTTTTCAAAATGGTAAAGACGTGCAAAGACGTTTAGAGATAAGGTACATAAATACTGTATACTGTGAAGTTTTTAACTATACCGACCTTTTGCACATAGAACACACTGTGAAGTTAAAGCACAGTAGCTACTGCAGGAAAATAATGCCATTGGTGTATAAAATATACCAAACTATATGCACATGTACAGCTGAGGAAGAGGATGCTTTTTTCATTCTCTTTGCTCTTTTGCCTTTTGCACTCTCTTTCTTTCCTAAGTCATTATTACTTATTATTTTATCTTTAGATGTGTTTTTTCTGTTGTTCTGATATATACCACTGCATTGTCTGTAAGAATGCCGAACAAAAATACGTTTTACTCTTATGTACCTGTACAAAAGACGTAACAATAAAGTACAACCTTGAACCTTGAAGGGGTAAAGCATGGACGAAAATAGGGGCTGTAGTAACCTCTAAAAAAAAACCTTTATGTTCCAACCCCAAAATATCACTTACCCTACTAAATGTGTTGAATAGGAATACTTTTTTCATTTCTTATGTCTAAATAGACATAATCAATATTATATCAGTAAGTCCCCGGAGGTATTGTGGCCACACAGGGATTTCACTGCTGTGAGCAGTCAGTGTGCACACAACAACACACTCTTCTAATCCTCCGCCTCACTGTCAAATGAAGGAGCTCCAGGCTGACCCCAAGAGGTCAGCACCGCAAACTGCATCCTTTTCTGCCTGGTGCTTTATTGCTTTCCCCAGTTTATTGTTTCTCCCCCGAGGAGCCAAGTGGAACACTTAAGGTCAGGGAATATTCAGACGCCCCCAGGCCAGCCAGGAAATGAGGTTTTTGGGTTAGAGGCACATTAATAATTAGAAATTATGCATCCATAAATTGGGACAGACACTCACTGGAATGGATCGAGGATGGGATTCCAATTGGTCGCTCTTTTGCTATTGATCAGTGCGCGGGGGGTTCGATCGTGGCACCACACACGCGTGTGCACGCACGCACGCACGCACGCACGCACGCACGCACGCACGCACGCGCGCACGCACGCACGCACGCGCGCGCGCGCACACACACACACACACACACACACACACACACACACACACACACACACACACACACACCAATGAGGCCAATGAAAGTGATATTGAGCAACGCATTAAATCCTTACATAGTCACTTTATGGTCGAGCTGCTCATTGGTCAGCATTAGAACATGTGGTTACCGGCCCACTCACATGAACACCACAGTATGAAGAGTATAGCAGACCTCCAAGCTCCAGTGAGCTTGTAGGTCGGCTATTTTCGGTGCTTGATACCACATTGAACTAAGCATAATCAAGTCCATACTGGAGATTTCTACACACAGAGGGCCATTCTTTCAACATAAGAGGAGAGTTTGGACAAGGCAAGTCTCTTGAGCGCTGCCTTCAGGTATGGCATGGAAAGAGGGAATTTGCATTGCTTTCACCCTTGTAAAAACTGCATTCATGGTCTGGAGAGGGCACATTTTACCGACGAATAAAAGGTCAGGGGCTCAAGCCCCCTTTGATGTCTATGTGTGCAGGTGCCTGGTCAGGTTAGAATGTAATGTATTTTGTTGCTGCCAGAGTCAACCTCGATGGAGGCCGCTTCCTGAGGGAGCTTGTTATTGAAAAGGCCCACATGTCTGCTCCGACGTCATAACCTTCTGCAGGGGTGTCGCACCAAATTCTGGGCCCTGGGTACAAGGATTCACTGCGGGCCCCCGCACAATTATTTTGTGCTTTAACTATTGAAAAATAGCAGATATACAAGCTCACAGCGCGGCACCGAGTGCCGAGTGCCGCGCTGCGAGCTTGTAGATCTGCTATTTTTGAAAAATCTTGAAAACTCTTGCAAGTCTTTGAATATTTCAAATCCTTCTAAGGTTTTTTGAAAAACCAAAGTTTCTATGTCAGTGGTGCTCAAACATTTTCATGTGGAGGAACCCCAAAATGATATGTATTTGGCCACGGATCCCCATCTCAAAATATTCAGTTCCATTATATTCAAAGATTTGCCCACATTTTCACGACTTTAAAAAATTAGCAGATCTACAAGCTTGCAGCGCGGCACTCGGTGCCGCGCTGTGAGCTTGTATATCTGCTGTTTTTCAATAGTTAAAGCGTTCCATAATGAAGGCCCCTCCACCTTGGGCCCTAGTAACTCTGTCCCACTTTCCTCCCCCTTGTGACGCCCCTGGCCTTCTGTATCGGCGCCGTCGAGTGGAGACCTTGTATGTCCAAAACCGTTCCTTTCTAGTTACATGTGCCTTTTCAACTCTTCAGGCTTTACTGCTATTTTCCCTGAAAATTTCCTGCAAATGCATTTTGCAGGTTTCTTTCCCTGTTATGCCTTTAAATCTTTTTTTATGGAGAATGGAATGTATTTTTGCAGAAACCACTCCATTCCCATTAAAAAGCAGAATTGACCTTCATACAGTATAGGTAGATTTCAACTTCCAAGTCAGAGAAGGTAATAAAAATAGCCCAAAAAATAGCTGATCCACAAGCTCAATGTTCTGCCAATCCACTGGAAATCTACTGTCTTGCCAAAGGCAGGACGTTGTCTCATCTGTAGCCTGCTAAAAGTGAAAATAGCTTGTATAGATCTGCTATTTTCGCTGCTTTCGTGCAACACTCTTGCATGATGAAGTAGGGCGTTCATTTATGGGGAAAATAATATATAAATATATAAATATGGAGATGCGAGATTCTTGCCCGACAGCAATGATATGAAAGAACAGAACCTTGTTGCGTTTGATGGATGACGCTCCCCAGTCTTTCATATTTCCCCCCTGGTCTGCCGAGGCAGATCTACATTCAGGTCAAAGCCTGCCGCATGCTGTGCAGGTGAATTATAGAGCATATACCTACTGTATATCTGCTCTGTGCTATATATACAAGTGGCCAAGTGTCTGCTGTTTGAATGCTTATACCTTTAAGGCAAGGCATACAGTACGTGAGATAATACAGGACCTTTATTGATCCCGCCGGGGACATTCAGACGCCAAAGGACAGTACAGCAGTTAAAAAGAGATTACGGGGCAAGGTGGGGAAAAATGTACAGTAGAACGAGTAGAGTGCTATTTAACACCCTTTACGTGTGGGTTTTACAAATACTGAACCAATGAAAAGTGTTCTAGAGCTATGAACTCTGTGATCTATACATTCTTCCAATTCTGAATGAATGAATGATTTTATCTGGAGGGCCGAATTGTCATATGAAGCTTGACCAATTGTGGTCTCATTGGACATTTTTAATCATCCAATCATCAAACCGGGACAGACGTTACACACATATTTTGAATGTACGGGACAGATAAAACCTGTTCATTCTGGACTGGAATGACCATATATGGACATGAACGGGACACACAAAGCCACTCCTTGGAAGCGGCTTTCACCGCTTCAAAAAAGCGCTTCTGACTCATAACTCCACTGGATCCTCAAACATCCTCAAACATATCCTCAGACATCAGATGGATTGTCCATCATTGATTAGAACGACGAAGTTAGACGTTTCCCACAAACCATCAAACCATCAAAGCTCCCTTCATGGCTTCTAAAGTAGGCAAACCCCCCAATTAATGCAATGTTCTGAGTCAGTAGCATTACAAAGTCAGAGTTAAATCAACAACCCTCATTATGTCCAAAGTTGTTTTCAGGATTCAAATTCAATAACAGCAAAAGCAGCAGATCTACAAACTCAACATGCCTCATTTCGAGCTTGTGGACCTGCTTCTTTTTACTGATGCGTTTGTGGTTTGCACTGTCCTATACATTAAATGATACTACTTTAGGATTCCACACTCTGCACCTATTGCATGCCTGTGTCTCTACCCTCTTTAGCGATCATTCCCGATTCTCCCCAGTTCTCTTTTTCTCCATGAAGGGTTTCTCCTGGTATATGGGAGGTTGTCCATGCCCTATTGAGGGTCAGTGGACAGGAGATGATTGGTTTCCATTCTTAAAGGTCGACATTTCCATTTTCAACCTAATTGGTCCTCTCAGATGCTCATTATTATGGTACCATTTTTGTCTATATTCAATCTGTGTCTCAGAGGAGGGCTGTGTGGACACCAAAGTTCAGAAACTGGGGAATACACGCTAATAATAAATGCTTTCTATTCCTGGAAGGTTAGCATGCTAATGGAAGCCATTGTTCTTGCATTAATATATATATAAAAAGATCTTACCTGCCTAATGATGATTTCACTGGGTTTCCGAAGTGTCCACAGCCCTCTATATGAGACACATACAGAGTACCATTTTATCATGAGCATTAGTGAGGACCAATTATATGGTGATCCACGGGCTGTCCGTCAGTGAGTGAGTCAGTGAGTCCGTTACACTTTTGCCCTGCTCATATCTCCACAACCGTTGCCCCCATCCATGCCAAATTTTGCACACACATTCCTTACCTGCCAAACTACAACCTCCAAGGACCCCCGGAGCTCCAGGGACCCCCAGGTCCCTGGGGGACCCCCAGGTGTAAAAAAATGTCCGTCCGTGAGTCATACGTCACACTTTTGCCCTGCTCATATCTCCACAACCGTTGCCCCCATCCATGCCAACTTTTGCACACCCACTCCTTACCTGCCAAACTACTACCTCCAAGGACCCCCGGAACTCCAGTCCCTGGGGTACCCCCAGGTGTAAAAAATGACCAAATGTGCAAAAATGACCAAATGACCACCCCCACAGGGCTACTCACGGGGAATTCCTGGGGACCACCCACTCCTGGTGCTCCAGAACGGATGCAAAAGTGGTGGCGCCCCCAGTGGAGGACCCCCTCCACTGCAGCTCACATAAAATGCCCTAACTCGGCCTAGGAGCATCCGGGAGAGCCGGGGCCGGTACCTATTCGTCCACCTACGGTCGCTTATCTCCCGATTAGGGAGTCTTACTGGTATGGTGATAGGTGGGGGGATAAGTGGGGGAGCGGCGCTCCGGTGTCACATTAGTAAAAGTGTCTAGCCGCCACCGCGGAGGTTGTGGGTTCGAATCCCTCGTGCTGCAGCCGGCTTTGTCGAGCATCTACACAGACACAATTGCCCCATGTTTGGGGGAGTTATGATAATTGTGATAATTGGTCATTGTGCATACTCGTACGGGCTGGGGGCAACACATGACATTGGGGAGTGTTGGGCAGGAGGAGTAGGGCAAAGACTAACAACTAACGACAAAGTGGGGGAGAGCATGAGGTTATTTGTCACCTCCATATGTCTATCGAGTTCACGCTCAATAGACAAGTATTAGCAGTTCACCTTGACAAATAAACATTATAGATTTGCAGAAAATGTGATTGACATAATTCTTTTAGGCCTTTTTTGCCTAGAAGCAGAGCTATTATCGCTAACCACTGGACCACTGGACTACAGCTGTCAAACAATTCACCGTTTGTTAGCCTCCTGGTTGGTCCCTGACTGACCAACCAGCAGGCTCTATCTGCCTTGTCCCGCCTTTTTTATGTTGAATTAGCTAAAACGTATTTTTTGGAGAAATAAAAACATTTAAAAATATGCTGATTCACTATGCTGCCACTGAGCAGCTCCAATTGACTGAAACAAAGTTTGAAATTAGAATTGAGCACACAGAATAACAATATGAAGCAACTGAATTAACATGGCAGTGGATGGAATGTCCCACTGAATGTCCCTCCAAGACACAGCAACCAATGGGTGTGGAGAGGGGCAGGACAATGGGCGGGACTTGACAAAGGGTGAATTGTGGTAAAAAGTAGGCCTGCAACATTTGCCCCTGTTGTAGTGGAGTAGAAGTACAAAGTTCTTTATACATAGTAAAAGTGCCTCAAAAATAACTATGCAAATAAGTAAACATTGAGTTGTGGATGTTACATTCCACCAGTGCTCTCTGGTGCATGCTGTGGCAAGGTGCTGTGCATGGAATCTCCCCTGCTGGAAGAGCACTCAGCACATGATGCACCCCATCTCTAACATAACCTCACTGTCCAGCACAAACCTCTTATGTTTCTACTTCTTTCTTTCTTTCTTTCTTTCTTTCTTTCTTTCTTTCTTTCTTTCTTTCTTTCTTTCTTTCTTTGGGTTGCCACATTTTAGCCAATCAGGAGAGAGTACCCATTTAAGGACAGACCCCTTTCACTGAACAAACACACTACTCAATATAGACATATTTAACACTTATTTTAACAAGATATACCATAACAAAAATCACTCACTTAAAGGAGTAGTTCACCCCCAAAATGTTTTTTTTTCTTCGATTGATTAGTCATGCCATGGAGACTAGAGTTCAATAATATTTTTAGTTTTTTGTCGCATTCCTAAGACAACAATTTGATAACAATAAATGTACCCCCATTTGTTCCGGATGGGGACCTGTTTCAAAACGGGTCCCCATCCGGAATCAATGGGGGTAAATTTACTCGAATCAATTTTTTGTCTTAGGAATGTGACAAAAAACAAAAAATATTATTGAACTCTACTCTCCATGGCATGAGTAATCAATAGAAAAAAAGTCATTTTGGGGGTGAACTACTCCTTTAATGCCCAACTTCGTAAGAGTCACACAACAGTATAAGTGAGACTGTGTTGCATGCAGTATCATGTCAGATCTACTAGCCAGGGACACCAGGTTAAGCAATGAAAAGTATTTACAAGAGATTGTGACTAAACAACATTGGATCCAGTGAAACACAGGTTCTTTTTTTTACTGCATTTCTTGAAAAGTAATGGTTTTGGACATAGAGGGATTCCACCCGCTATAGCGACGGTATGTTGAAGAGTAATGGGAAATAACAAGTCTGACATTATTCATGCATTCAACCCATCAGTCCATTATCTCTCCTTGCATAAATTGTACATGTTTTAGATGATGTATAATGCCGATCTGTTACAGTTCACCACATGATACCATTTGAATACATGTATTATGTGTATATTATTCATTTTTGACTGCAACATTATAGCCACATTAATACAGTCCATCAATAACCAAGGAAGGTGCAAATCTGAACTGTTCTGTATATCATCGCTCCCATGGAGGCTGCAACATTGTTATATTAAAACCTAGTCAATGGTTATTCATCACACGTATTAGGTTTTCTTTCTACTATATGGAGATCCCTGAACCACACGGCCCGGACTCTATGGCCATATGTCTGTGGCCTATCTATAGATGCCTTAATGGTCCACGTCACATTGATATAAACCAGTATGCGCACGCTGGTCGGCACAAAATGAACCCCACCGTTATAGGATGCAATGGATGGCACTCGTGTTTAAAAATGCATTCCATCAAACTTTCAGATGCCGTTTTTCTCCCAGTGTGGAGGAAGAATGCTTAGGATTTTTACTGTAAATTCTCACTCTTGAAATATATAATCCTTAGTTTCTGTTGATTGTAAACAATAATAGCGATTCAAAACAGTTGTCCTTCAAACCCCACCTCCATTCACCGTCATCAGAACAGAGGGAGCGCTCCTCATGATCCCAGAGCGTCTACTGCTCGCCCAGGCTGGCCCAGCTTCAGTCCATGAAGCCTAATTTATGCTCCGTCCTGCGACGGTGTCGCGCGCAGACCTCCAAGCTCAGAAGGGTTGCATTGGTGACGCGATGTGAGTTTGTATATCAGCTACTCTTGACGCGGAATACCGTTGCGCAATGAAGTATATATGTCTCGATAAGGGCGCTCCCATGGGAGCACCTCACTAGCACACAAGAGGAGGTTGAATAACCAGTGCTCCCCAAAACAACAGGTTTGGGGATCTGTTGGGAATTGATTACATGATACAGTCAGCTGTGCATTCAGTCTCAATGTTTGTAAACAAATAATTGGTCTATTAGCATTTTGCAAAATTTTGCATTTGCACAATTTTGCACTTTGCACTTGAGTTTTTGCACTTTTTAGGTAGTTTTTTTTTTAGATCTTAACATATATAGACCTTAAGCAGCTTAGTTTTTTTTAAGAACTTAACACTGATTTTAATGTGGTATTCTTAAAGGAGTAGTACTTTTTTTTCCTATTGATTACTCATGCCATGGAGAGTAGAGTTCAATAATATTTTTTTGTTTTTTGTCACATTCCTAAGACAAAAATTTGATTCGAGTAAATTTACCCATATCTTTGAATGTCCATATGTGGACATATTATTAAACAATCAAATGCATCAGGTCTATGCATTTTTTGCTCATGCATTTTTTTTGGAACATCTGTTCATGATGTTTTATTTTAAACATGAAGAATGAATAATGGGTTCCTTACTTCCTGGTATAAAATATATTATATTGCTGTGCCATGGCATGAAACTGTGTGTCTGGTGTAATTGACACCTTCAGGTGAAACAGAGTTTTAAATAAATAAAGAAGAGAATCTTCTATCCCAGAGTCACACGGGAAGTTATCAGGAAGATTGATGCAATCTGGTCACAGTGGTGAAGCTGGCTCTTAATTTGGGACAAACTCCAGCACCCAGCGTTGTTTAAAGAGGTGGTGCCATGATTCCCCCCCACTATAAAACATGATTATCAGGTATTATGATTATACTAGGAGGAAGATTTTTTCCAAAAAAGTATACAGAAAGAGTTAGAATTGGGTTTTTATGTGGCCACACCCCCAGTTCATTAAGTATGCATGGATGGCATGGTGGGTGGTGACCCAGCTGATATAGCCACACCCCACAGTGTTGGGTGAATGGTAAATAGGGGAGGAGTTGATTCTGTGATGTCATCTTATCTGTGTTTTTTAACTGACACTTTTCACTACAAGGTGGCAGCCTCCAAGAGAAAACAAACAAATACTAAGAGAATACATCATTTCTAAAAACACATAAGGGGGTCTAATGAAGTACTTTCAACCTCCTAGACTCATGAAAAACAGAAAAAGTACAAAACTATGGCACCACCTCTTTAAAGCAGCCATTCTCACCTGGTGGGCCTGGGAGCCCCTGCCAGGACCCAGTGGGTCGCGGAGGTGCTGCCCAATTACTTTAAAATATTAATTAAAATAGAGAGTTCTTCATTGAGACATTTGTGTTCAGTTTTACAAACACATTATTCATTCATAAAGAGGTATTCATAAAGAGATGTGGACACTTCCTACAGATGTGCTGTTTCAACTCTTCGGTATTTACTGAATTGAGTATTTTTGGCAGAAACTCACAAATGGCAAGAAACCACTCCATTCCCATTGAAAAGCAAAATCCACATTCAAAGGTAGATTTAAACTTCGAAGTCAGAGAAGGTCATACAAATAGCTGATCCTCTGAAAATCTACTGTCTTGCCAATGTCAGGACATGTGAAGTTTTGAAATGGCACATCTACCGGTAGTTAAAGGACAACTTTAGTTTTTTACAACAAGGGTTCATATTTTAGATTGTAATTAAAGAATATAAAAGATGAGTGTAAAAAATATTTCATTCACTTCTTTCTATCGTTTAAGAGATTCTTATTTCAGTTGTTGGGGGCATGCGTACAAGTGGCTAAATATGTAATTTTACACAGAATAAGCCCATTCCCAAGATACAACGCAACCTTTTATGGTTGGATGTGACTTATGGGGGCTAGAAGTGTTACTGTAAATAGCATGCTGGCTTATTGTGTCTAAAAAATACATATTTAGCCACTTGTACGCATGCCCCCATGCGTACGCATGCCCCACATTTTAGCACGGTAAACGCGATAAAACAATATAACGAAGCAAGTGAAAACATTTTAACACTCACTTTTTCTTTTCTCTAATTACAATCTGAAATATGAACCCTTGTTGTAAAAAAACAAAGTTGTCCTTTAACCAGGTACTCACGCTCACTGCGAGTCTCTCTGTTCTGTGCATGAGCTAGAGTGCCTTAATGACCATATTTGTCATGATCAAGCCATCCGACAAGTCACTGTGTGTTGTGAAGTCTGTATGTACTGACCTGAGTGCAGTTACGACAGTAAAGTCTGCTAAAGGGATGCTGAGGGATCCTTGTCATGCTCTCATAGATACCTTTATTATCCCAAGGGGGGAAATCAGTCGCCCGGAGGAGGCACAGCAGTTTAAGGTTATTTACAAAGTTACAGAGAAGTAACTTTGTAAACTTTGCACACCAAAAAAAGAGAAAGAAGAATATATACATGAAGTGTAGAAACAGTCAACACTCATAAGTGTAATCTATCTATCTACCTACCTACCTACCTACCTACCTATAATAATAATAATAATAACGGATTGCATTTTTATAGCGCTTTTCTAAGCAAGTTGCGAACTCAAAGCGCTTACAATGTTCTATTCATTAATACATTGGGAGGTGAAGCGGCAAACAGTCAACGCCAGCGTCCTCACTTCCCACATTCACACACCAATGGTGGCAACTGACAAGCTAACACCATTGCTACCTACCTACCTACCCACTCTTCTACACCCAGCAGCATGACAATAGCACTTTTATTTCGGTGCACACATGTGGGCCTCGGGCATCTGGAGCCGGTGGGTGGACAAGGTGGAGATCCCCAGGTGTAAAGCATTGCAGCACATCTCGTCCAGCTGGTGTCAGGGAGGTCACTGGCCGCTCAGAGCTGTGTCTGGAACCAAACCCGGAGATGTTGTTTTAGTCTGCAAGAAGGAACAGAGAGTTAGAGTGATCCCAGGTCATCCCACACACAAAAGATTCTTTATTATTCACAGTGACAATGTTTTAGTCCTCCTCGAATAGACACAAAGCCACGCGGCATATCTGTCATCGAATCATCACTGTGGAAGTGTTGATTAACATGCGAGCGAGCGAGAAATTGAGAAAAAATATAATGGAAAATACAATGCCTGGAGGCTGACGGAAATAATTAGTTGCAAAGTAACAGTTTTGGACGCCATGCAGCGACGACATGGAACTATAAAAGTCATCCGACCAGAATTATTCAATATCTGGGCAAGAAAACTTCGTGTAAAGTGTAAACCGTATGGGTTTAAACCCCTCAGGCATCCTGATTTGAGGTGTGAACAACAGTGAAACGTAGAAACATGATGTCGTGCTAGGCTTACACAACAAATACATTTACTTGTGTGGATGTGTGAATCTGTCTGTGACTGTCTCTGAAGGATTGATATGTTGACCGTACAGAATTCCGCTCTAGTCCAGTAACTCTGACTATAGCCTGACATCTCTGAGCCTGTCTGACTGTTCCGACCCTGCCTGCCTGCCTGCCTGCCTGCCTGCCTGCCTGCCTGCCTGCCAGCCTGCCAGCCAGCCTGCCTTCTGGTAAATGCAACAGCTCAACCCAGTGACAGAATACATTTTCCCCCAGTTTCACCTGGACAGAGTGGAGGCACAAGGAGGCACAAGACGGATGGAAGGAAAGACAGACAGACAGACAGACAGACAGACAGACAGACAGACAGACAGACAGACAGACAGACAGACAGACTACTTTGCTTCCTTTAAACATTTAGCTAGGAAAGTCTCAATTATTCCAGATGGTGTTGATGATGATTTTCTTTCGTATATAAAAATGTGCAGAACAGCAGACCAACACAATCAAGCATGTGGATCATTTTAGAAGCTGTTCTATATTTCATCCCATTGTGCATGGGATGAAATATGTAATATATAATTAGGCCAATCAGCAACAATTAAACCAGTCTGTTGGACTCCTTGATTCTTTGACAGTTTAATGTTAAGATATTTTGTGTGTGTGTGTGTGTGTGTGTGTGTGTGTGTGTGTGTGTGTGTGTGTGTGTATGTGTGTGTGTGTGTGTGTGTGTGTGTGTGTGTGTGTGTGCGTGCGCGCGTGCGTGCGTGCATGCGCGCGTGCGTGCGTGTGTGTGAGTCAGGGAGTGACACACAGCAGATGTCCGCCAGGCTTGGGAATCGAACCTGGGATTCGAGAACAGGCATGTGTCTACTACTGTATATGGCTATCGGTGCCCGGGGAGTTTAATATTTAACTGGGTTGTTCTGAAGAAAACCACTGATGTGGAACTGCCTCTCCTCTCCTCTCCTCTCCTCTCCTCTCCTCTCCTCTCCTCTCCAGGTGGGGTCTCTCTGTGTTTAGAGACCAGCTTCTATGGATGAGCTCTAAGACAAATAAAAAAAGTTTTTATATTACTCAGCTGGAGACGAGATCCAAAGTGGGGGGCATGACTCACTCCCCACTTTCAGCGGTGGAAAGTAACATTTAGATTTATGTACATCAAGTACTGCATTTAAGTACATTGAGTTCATGTGGTTAAAGGAGTTATGTTCACCCCAACAATTATGTAAGCCGTGAATTCATTGAGATTGTTTTGTTTTTGTCAGATTCCTGAGCCAATAATTTGATGACCTACTTGTTATGGGTCATTAGGAGACTCAGTAAGAGGCTCTTTGAGTCTCCAACGATCATCAAAAAATCCAAGGTCTCATGGGATGTGTAAATTAGAACAGTGGTTCTCAACCTTTTCAGGCCACGACCCCCAAAATAATCATATTTGAACCAGGGGCATAGTTCTGCCGATTTAAAATGACTCCAATACGGAAGTAAAACTTCCTATGATTTGCTGGTTTTCCCCCCCGGCCGATCACAAAAAGAATTGTCCTCCATTGGATCCCATTCATTTTCCCCTTTCGTTTTCTAACCTTAATTAACATTTTTATGAATACTGTATGGTTCCTATCGCTAGTTAAAAATTGCCTTTCAATCACATCATATTCGTTTTGTCGAAATGTGGTCCAATTTATTTTAAAATAAATGATAAAGTTGCGGGGGGGCGTGGCCAACTAAACTGATACCAGCCGGCTGTGTTCTTCTTCGTGTGCTGTATTTCGGGAGGCTCCGACCACATTCTCCCATGTATCCCTGTGGTTGCACGTGACCGTTGGCAGCCAATAGCATCTCTGATGCCTTTACAATTCTATGATGGCGACACCCATTCCCAGGGGTAGAAAAGGGCCGTTTGCGCTGCATAGAAACCAATGGCTTCGCATCGTCCATATTTTTCTACAGTCTATGATTTGAACTGAGGACCCCCCCCCCCCCCACCCTGACGAGCACTTGGAGTTAAGTTTACAACGCGGTTCTATTGTGAAAATAGCCGATCTACATGCTCACAACACCTCGCGTTTGCGAGGCGTTGTGAGCATGTAGATCTGCTATTTTCACAATTTCTGCCCCTAATATTTGACAATTTGGCCAATGTTTAATTTGTCATTTTGTGGAGGTATTAAAATGTGTAGGCTATATATACCCTCTATACACTTAAACTTTATGTTGGTTTGTTGTTTACTGTTGAGTGAGAAAACACTGTTGCACATTAAGTTAATCCTTTGGGGACCCCCCAAAATCATTTGGTGACCCCCCTGGAGGTCCCGACCCACAGGTTGAGAACCACTGAATTCTTTTGGGGGGTGAACTTTTACTTTTACTGCATCTAAGGGCAGCTGTCTCCATATTACTGTATTCTTCAGGCCAAAAAGCTCTGGAATTTATATTAAAACATAAATTAAAAAAATAATCTAATTTACTTCTACTAGACATTCTCACTCTCAAGTACTGCAGTACTATAGTGAATTGGCTCGCAGATAGTGGTGTGATATGGATTTTAGAAGTGTGGGTCCTCTAAATTCATGACATCATGTGTGCATGCTGTTTTTATTGTTAATTAGTGTGCATTGAGGCACGCGTGCATGCAGCAAAATAAGTGTGGGCTCGCCGAGCCCACGCGAGCCCATGGCATCTCACCCCTGCAGATACATCTTTGGAATAGTTTCGATATAAATGGCAGTATCTTTGACATTTTCTACAGTTATCCTGAGTAGCCTGCAGGATTAGGATTGCTTTTCTGTGGTCATAAAGGTGTCGTTTCACTGTCATGGTCAAAGTCGAAAAGGAAAACAAAAAGCATAACAATAAAAAAGTGACTTTTGTCACATTTGTGGCTCACAACACTTAAGTGAAATTACCTTTGGCTGTGCATTGTCGACGGTTTCCTTCAAAATGGGATTCAAATATGGATATTTCTTTCTTTCTTTCTTTCTTTCTTTCTTTCTTACTCTCTCACAAATAAAGGAAGCCAATTCAACATCATCATCATCATCATCTTTATTTATACTTGTGAATACAAGTATAAAGCCCTCATTTTCAAAGTAGCCGAGGTTACAAAATAGACACAATCCAAACCCATTTACATTACATTTTACAATCAGAGTAAATTACAGAAATAACTTAAACATTGCTAGCCAATCGGTATATGGCATATCAAATATCTGATAAGCATATATCACGCTTCAAAAAGGTAAAGCTCCTTCAAGGACAGTTCTGGGAAGAAGAAAATACCTGACAGGACCCTTTATTGAAGAGAGATGAGTTTTCTGAGGACTTAAACCACCTCATGGGACACGATGACAAGGACACCAAGATCTTGTTTTTTTTTCCCAGAGAAGCCACCTGCAGTAGCACTCTCAGGAGCAGGCATGTGCACACATAGACATCAGAGGGGGCTTGAGCCCCTGCCCTTTTATCCATCTGTAAAAAGTGCCCCCTCTAGAACCATGAATGGAGTTTTTACTGTGGTGAAAGAAATG
Source organism: Nannobrachium achirus (assembly GCF_963921795.1). Classification (NCBI taxonomy): domain Eukaryota; kingdom Metazoa; phylum Chordata; class Actinopteri; order Myctophiformes; family Myctophidae; genus Nannobrachium; species Nannobrachium achirus. Next base: position 69,795,096 of record NC_137811.1, on the reverse strand, counting down.
CAAGTGCCCTCTTTCCATGCCATACCTGAAGGCAGCATTCAAGAGAATTGCCTTGTCCAAACTCTCCTGAACTTGAATGCAGCATCTTATGTTGAAAGAATTGCCCTCTCTGTGTAGAAATCCATGCCGTTACGCCACATCTCCAGTATTGACTTGAGTATGCTTAGTTCAGTGTGGTATCACACACCGAAAATAGCCGACCTCCAAGCTCACTGCGACGCGTTGTGAGCTTGGAGGTCTGCTATTTTTGATATTTCCACCAAAAGGCCCTTTTAGAAATGTCAGCCCCTGCCTCTCTAACATTCTCTGCACGTCCCTGCTCAGGAGCACAGTCAGAGCAGAGGGACTCTCTGACACGGGCAGAACAGGACAGACAGTGTCAAGGAGCTCTTTGTGGAATCTGGGAGGTGGGCAGTGAAAAGTTACTAAATACATTTACTCAAGTACTGTACTGTGTGTGGAGTTTGCATGTTCTTCCCGTGTCTCCTAGGGTAGGTACTCTCACAAAAAACATGCAGTAATCCTGGTCTCTATACTGCCTCCCCCTGGCCAGGCCTGATGGAGGGGAAAGGAACTGGTTGGAATAACGTGTCCCTTCCACGCGCTACGTCCTACCTGGGAACCTCTACACAGCAGACAGGCTCTACACCAGGGGTTCCCAAACTTTTTTTGGCTCGGGCACCCCTATAAATATTTTTTTCATCCGAGGTACCCCTACATTATTATATTCCTAATTTTCACTCCCAGCACCTTATATTTATAGCATTTTTTAGCGATTATGTTGCGAGGAAAGGGAGATAATAGCCATTTTGGTTAGAACTGACTGAAAATAACTTTGTACTTCAAGTTTAAAATGATACTAAATATATTTTTAAATGTCCAAATCAAATTATCTCGCGGCACCCTTGGACTGCTGTCGCGGCACCCCAGGGTGCCCTGTCACCCACTTTGTAAAACCCCTGCTCTACACAGCAGACAGACAGGCTCCACACAGCAGACAGACAGGCTCCACACAGCAGCTCTACAGGGCAGAGAGTGTCCAGCAGTGTTGACAACTACTTTTCTGTGAAAGTAGTTATGACACTCAAAAAAAACTTTTCTGTGAAAGTAGTTATGACACTCAAAAAAAGGTAAATCTGATTAAAACTAAGCAAGGTTGCTTATAATAAGCAGACTTGGCAGCAGCACTGGTCCATGTCCAACGTATGCCTAATTGAAGCTCTGTCGTAGGACGGTCTTGTGCACAGAAAATACAAGACCTACAAGCTGTGAGGCTCACAGTGTGAGCGCTTACAGATCGGACATTATCTGTTAAAACAAAGACTCAAATAATGAAAATGTCTCCTGTTCTCCATTGATCACTTCTTTGAAATTGTAACTGATCATGTCATATTGACCTTGGTTGTGACATTGAGCCTTTTTTGATCCAAAAGTCAATCATGTCTTTGGTCAATGTACGGCTCAATCAGATCCCACCAAGTTTCATGAAAGTCCGCCCAGGCGCCCATCCAAAAAAAGGCTGCTAGGTTAGCCTGTTAACAGTTCTCGGCCTGCCCGCGGGCCCGCCAGCCCTATTTTGACAAACATTCACGTGCACACAGGCGTGTGTTTCACCTACACTGGCAAGTCGTATACCTATTTAAAGTCTTGTGATTGCAGAGTATTTTGTCATTGTGGTATATTGATAATTTTACTCAAGTTAAAAATGGGAGTACTTATTCCTCCACTGGAGGTGGGCATGTCAAGAGGAGCCGGCAGGTATAATGGGTGCTGTGATTGGCTGTGATGGTGAAGGACGGGAGGGCAGAGATATGAATTGCTTTCATAAGAAGGTGTTAAAATGGCATCAAGTCTCATAAAGATGAGAGAATGGAGACCCTATCGCTATTATTGAGATGAAATGTGCAATAAGGCAAAATCACTTAAACAGTCAAGCCTGCTGAGGGTGGGGAGGTAATGAATACTCGCACGCGAGCGAGCGCGCGCGCACACACGCACGCACCCACACACACATGCTGTCTCTCATACAGTGAGGAGAATATGATGGATGATTGTGTGTGTGTGTGTGTGTGCGTGCGTGTGTGTGTGTGTGTGTGTGTGTGTGTGTGTGTGTGTGTGTGTGTGTGTGTGTGTGTGGTGGGGGCACAATTGACAGTTCATATTATGTAGAGAAGACACTGCATGGAGAAGCAGACAATTGAGGCCTCTTTTATTACGGTGCTAAGTACAAGGAAAATATGGAGTGACGTTTCGATGCTACTGCATCTTCCTCAGAGTCATAAATAGCAGGGGCTGGGAAGGCAGTCATGACTCATATACAGTACAGAGGCAGCGAGGGAAGGGCTCTCAATAGGCCAATGGTAGTCTGTATTAAAGGTAAGCACCCTGTTCTGCACGTGGAAGTCCCTGGAATGCACCAATCAACTAGACGGCACTCTGGGGCCTTTTCCACCGGCAAAGAACCGGTTGGTGCCATGGCATTGGTCCGAAGGTTCATTAGTCCGAAGGAAGAATACTATGACTAACTCTAACCCTAACCCTAACCTTAACCTCAGTAACCCTAACTAAATTCGGACTAATGAACCTTCGGACTAATAAACCTTTGGACTAATGGGAAGTCCCCGTTTGGGTTCTTTCTCCCACCTATGGGATGGCAACTTTCTTGGACCCACCCCCGCATTGGTAAAAATAATATATAAAATGTATTCCTTCATCTACTGTTACCCAACTCGGGGACGGGCTGAAACCCCACCATTCCGAAACACCACCATTCCGAAACACCACCATTCCGAAATTTAAATTATTTTAACTTTCACCCACTTTCACACACCTCCACCCACTTTTACCCCCCCTCCCCCCCCCCCCCCCACACCCACCCACATCTACCCACTTTCACCCAACTCCACCCACTTTCTCCCACATCCACCCACTTTGGCCCCCCCACCTCCACCCACTTTCACCCGACTCCAAGGGGCAGGAAAGTGGGTGGAGTTGGGTAAAAGTGGGTGGGCCTGGGTGAAAGTGGGTGGAGGTTGGGGGAAAGTGAATAGAGCTGGGTGAAAGTAGGTGGAGGTTGATGGAGTGGCTGGAGGTGGGTGAAATTGAGTGTAGGTAGGTGGGGGTGGCTGAAACTGGTTGGATGTGGGTGACAATGGGTGGAGGTGGGTGGGGATGGGTGAAAATGGTTGGATGTGGGGAAAATGGGTGGATGTGAGTGAAAGTAGGTGGAGGTGTGTGGAGGTGGGTGAAAGCGGGTGGAGATGGGTGGGGTGGGTGGAGGGATCTGGATGGAGGTAGGTGAAAGTTAGTGGAGGTGGGTGGGGCTGGGTGAAACTTGGTGGATGTGGGTACAGGTGGGGGTGGAGGTTGGTGGGGTGGATGGAGGTGGGTGGGTGGGGTAGGTGGAAGTGGGTAGAGGTGGGTGGAGATGGGTGGAGTTGGGTGAAATTGGGTGGAGGTTGGTGGGGGTGTTTGAGAGTGGGTGGGGGTGGGTGGAGGTGGGTGAAAGTGGGTGGAGGTTGGTGGGGGTGGATGGAGGTGGGTGAAAATGAAACTGCATATTCGGAATGGTGGTGTTTCTGATTTTCGGAATGGTGGGGTCTTATAGAACAATGGGAAACCCCACCATTCCGAATAATGAAAGTCAATCTTCGGAATGGTGGGGTTTCGGAATGGAGGTGTGTACCCCACAAAAATAGGGGCCAAATAGGCAAATTCATTAGGATTAGTCGGACTAACCAATAGACCACTTAAAAGGTGCATTGGAGAGCATAAAACCTCTATCCGCACTGAATAGCCTTGAATATTACTAACAGCAAATCATGGTTTTCCCCATCGGAGAAGTATTTTGGATACATAATCCTAATGAATTTGCCTATTCGGCCCCTATTTTTGTGTTATTATGTCTTGTATGTCAATAAATGGACTAACTTGTATTTTGCTTCAGTTCCTACCAGTTTCTACCTGATCACATGTCCATGTATACGGGGCCTGCCTAGCATTAATCATACTTGATTGGTGCATTCCAGAGGCCTCAGACACACATTTAAAGCACATGCTTTATGCACTTATGCAACTATACAATGGATGAGGGTGGGGATGCGACACATTGTGAGCTTGTAGATCTGCTATTTTCAAAAGATCTTTTGGTACTTTGAGTATATTTTCATGCCAATACTTTTGTACTTTTACTCAAATACATTTTGAATACAAGACTTCTACTTAACAGTGTATTTATTTCTACATTGCAGTATTGATACTTTTACTTACGGTATGTGAGTACTTCTTCCACCACTGTCCCTGGTCTATACATTACCATTCATTAAATACCGCTATAGGCAATAAACACATGTTTGCCAGACAGTGATTGCATGGTTTCTATGGGAGGGATTTAATGTGTGACTGTAGAAGATACAATAATCCTGTCACATTAAATCTGTATCTCTGGTACAACAAATCCTCTGGCAGAGCCCTGGGGATTCTGCGATCTCTAGCCCTCTCCCTGCCTCTTCTCATGTGTGCGCCTAAATCCACAGGATTTCCCATGACTGGCAAAAAAGGTCTACCAGCGAAGTCCAATTTAGGTGTAGGCTACTGTAGCCTGTCAATGTGACTCATCCTTGTGAGTTGACAATCTGACTTTATTTATTTATGACTCATGTTGAAGTGTTTGCTGTGAGATCAAACCAAACCTAATATTTGAAAATATGTTGTATCATGTTGAAGCTCATTAAGGAGAATTCAGTAACATAAATAAATCTATAAAAATCTTTCTTTCATTATCGAAACAAACAATTATCCTTATTTTAACGGGTGATATGCATTGTGCTGTTAAACTGTTGTTTGTTTGTCTATGTTGGCCCGGTCTAGAGTCAACTCAAACATTTCAGCCAGTGTCCACCCAGAACTTATTTACATATTATGAAAATATCCAGGGTTCAATTTGTTAACCACTTGAGCCCTGCTACTTCTTTATGCTGAATAACAACAACCAAAAAAAAAGCCAATCTACAACCTCACAATCTTAATGAGCTTATATAGGCTGCATTTTCAATTTTTTGTTTAAATCGTGACACCATAGGTACATTCAGTAATAGCCACATACCTACAGTATACTACGAGTGCATCTCTCCACTCCGACATGTCTCCTTTCCGAAATGTCTCCATTCCGACACTAACCCTATCTCTAACCCTAACCCTAAACCGAACCCCCATGGGAGTGTCGCCACTCCGACAATAAGAAGTCAATTTCAGAGTGGCGACATGTCGGACTGGAGAGAGCCTCCCGTATACTACCTGTATTTGAAGTAAATGGAAATCATTTCCATTCAAGACTCAATAGTAGTAAAACAAGGCACCGTGGTCACACTCATTTGGGTTCATGCATTCGCACAAGCATATGGATATGAGAGGGGATCATTGCAGAGATTCATGCATACATTTCCATGGATTTCATGCAGGGACCTGATGCAACATTTCATTACAGAAAATATTAATAATGTAATAGCTAATCAAAAAACGGCAGTCTCAGGCGCGTAACAAAGTGCCCTTTGGGCATTGAAAGGCGAAGGTTTTTGTAGATTTTTGCCCCAAAGTCTTGTGTTTATATTCCATTATATATTCTGTGTTTTTACGCAGAAGAGCGCAGGTTTGACGTAGCCAAGTCGTCAAGGGGCCTAATAGAGAATAGATTTTATTTTTATTTATTTTTTTGATATTTGTAATGCGATCATTCAACATATGTTTTATTGTGAAATTGTACGTAAATAGAAACAGCAGTAAATGATGGAAAACAAGAACAACAGCAAAAAAAAAAGAAAAAAAGCCTAGCATGTTATCAGTATCTTGTAATAATTAAAATACCTCCTAAAACACATATAGTGCATTCAATATAGTGCACATCAGTATCACGTTGCTTAGAAGTCCTTAAAAGTGTGTCAGTAAAGTGCAAATCAATTAAGCACAGGCAACACAGGTTTAGTTCAGCATCCTGATAGCTGCTAGATCTGCAGGCACCTCATTGTTCATGGGTGATTAGAAATGGGTTTTAAAATGTAAAAAGGGGAATGGGCCCAACTCTACCCAAAACAGTGTCCAATTCTCCCCCATAAACATGCCCATTTCTCAGGCCACTCAGGCCACTTCTCTCAAGTCCCCAGTTCTATGGTTTACACCAGGGACGTGCTGGCCATTGGGAAAAGCGGGACAACTCCCGAACGGCCGGTTCATTCCCGGCCGGTCCAGGCCGGCCATTAGGGAAAAATGTAAAATAAAATGTCGGCCTTTGTTCCATTTTGGGGGCTGGGCGGCCAACAAAGTAAATCGTCACTGTCGGGCAGAAACCTCGTATCTCCAATTCTCAAATTTGTACATTTTTTCGCAAAGCAAAGCCCTGCTTCATCATACAAGGCCGTTGCACAAAAGTAGTGAAAACAGCCGATCTACAAGCACACAACGCCTTGCGGTGCGAGGCGTTGTGTGCTTGTAGATCGGCTGTTTTCACTAGTTTAAATCATTTTTAAAATGATAAATACAAAACAAACGGTTTTGGACATACAAGGTTTCCACCCGACAACGCGTAATAATAATTCATGTAATTGGCCCACTGGCTTGTCACTTTGTCACAAATCTTTAAGTAGCAGCAGCGCTATAGAGAGAGATCTCTCTCTCTCTATAGCGCGCAATGAGGGCCTCTCCAACTTTCTTTCCCGGGCTGGTTTACACACTCGAAAGACCGCAATGATGAAAAACTCTAGGAATTATTGTGTATACCAACACAATGCTATAGAACTCACTTGAGTTCTGTCTGTGGCATCTGCTTATAGGTGATGACTGGATGGGCCTCCGGGAGGAGTGGTGCATTTTGTTGGTTGACTAATTTCACGATAAGAAAAAGAGAACAAATATACGTATATATCGGCCTTATTCTACAAGCAATTTCCAATTTAGGCATTTAGCAGACACTATCACCCAGAGTGAATCACAAATACAGATCAGAATAAATGGTTTGAAACAACAAGGTAAATAGTCACATAAACATTGTACAAATAAAACAATTTCACGACCACTTCACGACCACTTTCAAACTATATTCACATTCTTGGTCCTCACTAATGCTCATGATAATATGATAGCATTTTTTGTCTACTCACTCTGTGTCTCATAGTCATAGGAGGGATGTGGAGAAGATCAAAATAAATGTAAAATCTTGTTGTCACTGGTAGGTTACTGAACCCCCACAGTTCTCCTCTGAGACAGATTTTATTTTCTTACCATATCATTGGTGAGGACCAATTATAAGAAAACTGTTTGAAATTTGGTGAAGTCGTCCCTTAAATTCCACAAGGTATCTAGGATAGCAGCATCAAACCATGTGTCTATACACTATGTAAATACAAGTAAATAACATTTGTGGTCAAGCAAACAGTATAATGTCTATCCGAATAACAACATATTGTGAACCAATATCTGCAGAGTACTATTAGTATTCTATATATAAATGACCACAAATTCCAGCTGTGCCTGGTTACTAGTCGTCTGTCTGTTTTGCTGGGGATTCGATGCAGAGGAAGTTCCTTCTCTCCATGCAGTCCCTGGTCTCCCACTGGGTGGTGTGGTCTTTGGGTAGGGTTCCACAGCGCCTCCCCCAGGCCGGACAGAGTGGCAGGTTCTGGTACTGCAGTGGTTCCCCGTCCACCCAGAGCCACTGGCCCGCCAGGAAACGCAGAGCTGTCCACACCTGGGGACAACATGGAAAGAAAAGCAAGTCAAACATTAGATTTAGTCAACCTTGCCGCCATTTCCCCAGCTGTTACAGTATATGCTGTCCAGTTCCTATGAAAAAAGTTATTTAATAAAACATAATTTTAGATTCAGAATGAGAACTACTTTATTATGGTTTGAGTTATCGTTACGAGCCCTCCCTCTCTACCCACTGTGTGATCCCTCAACCCAAATGCTCAAACCTCATTGGTCGTGGCCTCCTGGATCTTGTCCCTGGCGTAGCGGTGGTCGTGGTCAGACTGCAGGCTCACCAGGTCATACTGGTGGTCACGGTAATGATTATGTTGGCTGGGGTCGTCGCTGCCGATGGCCCTGCAGTGATCCAGAGCCTCCTCCCATGTCTTGTTCTCCTTCACCAGGATCACGTTGTCAACAAAACAGATGAATGGACGAAGATTCCAGCAATGATCACTGTGCAAGCTGTTAGTGGACCCACTAATGGAAAAATAGCCACAGTCGCCATGGTTCGGCTGGTTAGGGTCCCATTGTCTGTACTTTGAGTCCTTTCCAGTCCACTTCCAGATGTCTTTAGATGTGTAAATTCCAGGTGTGTTAGGAGGAATATGCAGTCCAATCCAGCCAGTTTTGTTCATGTCATCGTTGCTCTGTGTGACAGTGGCTAAGACCATGGACTTATTCTCACAGCTCTCCCTGGCATCAAACCAGGTCTTACTTTCACCCTGAAATTGGACACGGTCCAACTCCTCATCAGAACAGAAGAACTTCTTTGACTCAGAACAATGATCAATGCGCCAGTATTTTATTTCGAAAGGCGTGCAGGCTGGTATTGGTAGTTTGGTAGTCATTGTATTGATACAGTCTCTTCTAGAGTACCACACGTACGTACAATTCTTCATTTCAGGTTCTCTTGTTGTGGCCCAGTTTGTGTCACGTGAAGCGTCTTCTCTGCGAGAAAAAAATAAAAATAAATCAATAATCATAATAAAAAGAATATTTTCTTTTTTTTTTCAATTCTTCATTTTGGGGAATCAATGACACAAAAGTGTCGTACTAAAGTAGTGGAAATAGACGATCTACAAGGTCACAACACGTCGTATCACAAATGGATTATGTTTTGGACATAGCGGTACGTTATCACCTGGCACGCACGCACACACACACACACACACACACACACACACACACACACACACACACACACACACACACACACACACACACACACACACACACACACACACACACACACTACTGTAGTGGTTAAGAACATGACTAACCTTTCTCCTGTCCACCTCCAGACAGAAGCGTTCCCAGGGTCTCTGTACAGTCCAATCCACACCCGCCAGCCTCTGTTCTTCTCCAACTCATTCAGCAGGTCTTCTCTATGACTCCCAGCAGAAGCCAAGTCAGTGAACTCCTCCTTGCAGTGCTGTTGAGCATCAGACCAGCTTTTCAACTCATTCACAAAGTGAAATGTTTTCATCGGGACAGACGCCTCCAACTGAAGAGCAGCAATGATGATGAGGAGGAGGAGGAGGAGGAGGGGGGAGAGGGGGGTCTTAAACGAGCTCCTCTTCACCATTTTCTCAAGTTGTTTCTTCAGTTCAAGTAGAGAAGAGTTCAGTTGTTGTCATAATGTCCACTCTGTAGTTGAGTCCTCTGTGTGAGCTGGTTGTCTAAGTAAAGCAGGACTCACAGAGCAGGATAAAGATGTGGTTAGTTGTCTGCTGAGGAGCAGGCAGTCACACTGTTCTTATGACAGCAGTTTACCTGGACACACCCACATAGATGTACCTGGACACACCCACCTACAGTACATGTACCTGGACACACCCACCTACTGTAGATGTATGTACCTTGATACCAGAGGTGTATGGATAATAATGACTTACATTTACTTAAATAACGTTTGAATATACAGTATATTGTACTTTTAACAGTAGTTTTAATGCAACATACTTTTCTGATGTTTCAGAATTTTACTTTCACTCCATTAGATTTGGGCCAAATGTAAAGGAGTAAATGTACGAACTTGGACCATTTTGTCATTTTGCTAAGATATACCTTATCCTGACTACTAATAGAAGCCAAGGCCGAATTGGGCCAATCGCACAAAAGAGCCCTGAAAGCACATGGTTGGTGCTACAGACTCCAAATTTCGCACGCAGATAGCTCAGACCTTTGCCTACGTTCTTAGCTAGGCCTCGACCCGACCCGATATGCGGTTTTCCGGAACCAGCGTGAAAGGTTCGGAATCTCCATATGCGGAGTCCTGACTACTAATTGAAGCCAATGGACGACGAATCCGAATTGGCCCGAATTGCATGAAAGAGCCCTGACAGCACATGGTTGGTGCTACAGACTCCAAATTTCGCACACAGATAGCTCAGACCTTTGCCGACGTTCTTAGCTAGGCTTCGACCCGACCCGATACACGTTTTTCGGATTCGGCACGAAAGGTTCGGAATCTCTGTATGCAGAGATGATGTCTGACATCGGGCTGTTCCGGAGCAATCACTTCATAAAAGGCTCTGACATCACGTATGCTACATGAGTCAACAAAAAATCTCTCTGAGTGTGTATGTAATGTATGTATGTATGTATGTAATCCGCGTATCTCGGGAACCATTCGTCCCACCGGCTTCAAATTTGGCACGCACGATTCTCCGTATGCAGAGCTGATGTCTGACATCAGGGTTTTCCGTAACCGGGACTGTGTCTGCAGAGATCTCCATATATGGGCATAAATGGACACAGGCAAACAGATGGTCAAAACGGGTCCTATGACAACAGGTATAATGGGGTTTGCATTACACAGACTTCGGCAGGCGCGTTCCCCTCCGCAGCAGGGAGTGTAGTGCCTGGCCTCGACCTGACCCGATACGGGGTTTTACGGAACCAGCGTGAAAGGTTCGGAATCTCCGTATGCGGAGCTAATGTCTGACATCAGTGATTTCCGGAACCAGATACAGATATCTCCATATATGGGCATAAATGGACACAGGCAAACAGATGGTCAACCGGATCCTATGACAACAGGTATAATGGGGTTTGCATTAAAGGGTGGGGCAGTTGACATGTTACCATGGTTACATATTGAATGTTGAAATCCATATATGGAGATACCCGACACATCTCATTAAGTCTGACCTCACAAGCCCCATATTTGGACCTGGACGACCTCATGCTGCTTAGAAACCTGCAAGCAGTCAGAAACCTGCAAGAGTCATTGAGTGTGAGATTGTAGTAGGCACAAAGAGGAGTGAAACAATCTTCCTACCAAGAATACCTCACTATGACAGAGGTGAGCTTCCCTTCACCTTCATTAGACGACAGTTCCCTATCCGTTTTCTCTGTTACCATCAATAAGGGTCAGGGCCAAGAGAATGAACGAGTTGGCATCTACTTGCCTCAACCTGTGTTCGCTCATGGCCAATTCTACACAGCCTTCTCCAAAGGTTGTAAAGGTTTTCCTTGTGGATAATGACAAGGGCATTACAGACAACATTGTTTATTTAGCGAACTCCTTTAGGATAATGAGCATAAAGGGAGAGGCAGAGATGTCCATATATGGGCATAAATGCACACCGATGGTCAAAACGGGTCCTCTGATTGACATTGTTCTCATTGAGGCATTACATCAAACGGGGCCTGTCATTTACTTAAGCATCCGAACATGTCAATCTCAAGTTTGCCATTCAAAACAGAATCATTCAAAACTGTCCTGTCTCCATGCTTGGGTTGGGTAAATCAGCATGATGCAAATGGAGTGATTAGAATAATCAAATTGTTGTCTTAATAATGTGACAAATACAAAAAAATATTATTGAACTCAAGTCTCCATGGTGTGAGTAATCAATAGGAAAAAAAATCTTTTTGGGGGTGAACTACTCCTTTAAGGTACGTTCATATATTTGTGTTTATTCACGGCATTATTTCATACAATGCAAAGACGCAATGTGGCGACTGAACCAAAGCAATCTCAAACTTGCCTTTCTACTCTAATAACAGCTTGCGTTGAAGCCCAGAATGGACTTGGAAGGGGACAGATCAACACAAGATGTAGGGAGGGGGTTGTGGTAGTACTCTACCAGGACAGTACTTGTCTGGGATTGTTTGATTGTGTGGGATTGTCTGACACACCAGGCAAGTGTGACCTCCAGGGTTTGATTCATACGCTCCATTCAGCCATATGCTGCCATATGCTCTCAATGTGAGCAAAAGGCCTAACAGAAACGTGATGAGAATTGAGGGCCCCGACTATATCCAGAGGCAACCCATGCAACAAGACATGGTTGATCATTCATGATCAATGGACAAAGTAGGCCATCTTTGATAAATGATCTAACAACTATGCTAAGGATGACTGGCATTGCCCTCGGCATCATTGAAACATATGTCATTCAAAACCGTCCTGTCTCCATGCTTGGATTGGGTAAATCAGAATAATGCAAATGGAGGGATTTTGCATTTACTTTGTCAACAGATGTTAACGAGACCTTCCATTCTAATGTCCTGTAGCTTTAGAGCAGTGGTTCTCAACCTTTTCATGCTGTGACCCCCACAACATAATCCTATTTGAACTGGGGACCCCCTGCCCTAATAAGCACTTGGACTGTAGGAGTTGAGGCATTAGGAAGCCGGTGGTGGGGCCAGGAATAAGGTGAATACTGTCACGGTGAGACTCAGATATGGGACCCAAAATACAGAACAGACTCTTCAGAGGCAGAGCAGGTCAAATGAATGAGGATTTATTCTCCAAACACACATAAACAGGACTGGAACAATGACACCATAACAAAATCTATAATCTGGCAAGGGAAACACAAGGAAGTGAGTGTTTAAATAGACACAGGACTAACACATGATTGGCTACAGCTAAACAAGACACAGGTGTACACATTTGCTAATCACAGGACAGGTGAGACAAGACAAGACAAGACAAGACAGGTAGTGACAACACTAAGGCAAAACAGGAAACACTGGGATAACACTAGTAGCCGTGGAGCCACAGGCCCAACATTTGAGAAGACCTGTGATGTCATAACATACTTTTTATTTTTGTTTTTTCAATTAATTTGGTCAATAAGGTACACAGAATGAGAGGAAACATTGCGAAAAAAAAGTCCCACAACGTCACTATACAGGAAAAGAATTAAAAATAAATCTGCTTTAAGTAGCATGTGAGGGGTCAAACTATTCTGAACCCATTGCAAGCATTTGTTTGGCATGAAAAACATTCCTTAGGCTAGATTTCAGCCCCACAAAACAGTGTAGAGTCATCAAAAATCACAGTTTTGAGAGGCCGAACCTCAAAAAGGTAGATGACTTCACAATCAAAGTGGGTGACAAGGTCATAACACGAAAAAACGAAATCTCTTACTTAGGATGTATCCTTGAAGCTAATCTTTCCAGCGAAAAGATGACTTCAAAAGTAATAAAAAAAATCAACCAACGAACTCGTTTCCTACAGAGGATCGCCCAAATGGTCAACTTCAACACACTGAAGACCATAGCTGGTGCAATAATCCAGCCCCTCTTTGACTACGGAGTCCACGTATGGTATCGTGACGCCCCACAAGCCCTTAAAACTAAACTCCAAACAGCCCAAAATAAACTAATTAGGGTCCTGCTTAACCTTCCCTATCAGACTCACCTCACCGCTACTCACCAGTTAAGAGTGGGGTGGCTCAGAGTAGATGACAGAGTACAGCAACTTGCAATGGGCCTGGTGTACAAGATACACTACACCACTATGATACCCAAGTACCTGTCAAAATACTTTGTAAACGTTAAGGATGTCCATAATTACAACACCCACGTTCAACCCAGAGTCAACTCAAAGAAAGGGTCGAACTCGTTCTTCTGCTATACCACAAAAATGTGGAATGCCTTACCGAAGGCCATAAAGGAGTGTGGATCACTAGCATCCTTTAAAATTGCCCTGAAAAACCACTTACAGGCAGCAGCCGTTCGCAACTGGTAAAAAACCTAGCCCAACCCTACCCTCCCTGCCCCTTCCTTGTATATACTTGTATACTTGTATATTCCTTGTATATACTTACTGTTTGTTTAGATTTACTGTATATTCCTTGTATATACTTACTGTTTGTTTTAGATTTACTGTTTTCTTTTCTTTTTTTCCCCCCCTTTTTCTTTACATATCTACTGCATAGTACTGTGTTCTATTTGTCTGTCATTCAATGTTATATGAGATACTTAAATGGTTTCCTGTTGAAATAAGCTTAGTCTTTTCATGGATCTCCTTTTAGTAGACCTTGTACCAGTGAACTGTACCGTCATGAATCTGTACATTTTCCTATGCAAACTTCTAATAAAGCCTTCAATCAATCAAAAGTCACATCTTGGTCTACTAATCTGCAAAATGTATTTACTGAGTGATTCAAAATAAGGAGCCGTCACACCTGCAATCTGTTTAAAAATATATCCGGAGAGCACTTATTATTGATTGTCTGAAATGAAAAGTAAGGTCCTGCAATAATGAGTTGTGTGCAGTGCAAGACCTTGTTTAAATGTGGGTGGGGGGGAAAGTACTTTGTGGATGTAAGATTATAATAATTGGGGATGCATGCAAATGAGAGGTTTCTTGGCCTGGATATGTGACAGGAGTAGAAGTATGCAGTGCTGAGGTCCTCTATTAAGATAGTCCGGCTAGTAGGAGTACAGTGTGTGTGTGTGTGTGTGTGTGTGTGTGTGTGTGTGTGTGTGTGTGTGTGTGTGTGTGTGTGTGTGTGTGCGGCCATGCGTGTGTGCGTGCGTGCATGCGTGTAAATTTAAATGGGTGGAAGTGAGAGGACGCTGGCGTCTGTGTGATCGCCGCTTCTCCTTCTGCGTTTTAGATTAGTTTTATTGTTTTCTGGCAACTCTGATTGCTTTGAATTATCAAGTGTTTTGTTTAATGCTAGTTTGTGATCAACCACCCGACATATCCTGATCTGACACCACTCGGATCTTTAATATTTTTGGATGTTACTCACCTACCTGCTGTCTGACTGGATCCACTGATTCCTCTGCAATACCAACGCTTTGGACTTCAACTGCTACTGAGGGCTCTTTCCTGGACATCTATCCTGGAAATCTCAATGGACTTCTTCCATCTGTCCTGGAGCTTTTAGCCCTCGCTGGCGGTGAACGCTCCCCGAGCATAGTGGTTAGCTGGCGGCTTTAGGGCTAGCCGGCAACCATACCTCAGTAGCCAGCTATTTGTCGTGGTCCATTATAATCAGTCAGTAGTCCAGCACTCCGTTACTGTCGGCGGTCCACATCAGCACTGGTTAGTCGGCGGCTTTAGGGCTGGCCGGCTGCAGATGCTGTACGTGGGCCACTAAAACCGACAATAAACAAGAACGCTACGCTATTGTGTTAGCTCATTCAGCTAACTAGCCCTGCTCAGTTAACCAGTGGCTAGTTTTACCTCACGCTGTATGTTTTCAACAACTCCTCCACGCTCCGCCAACACTGCCATGCTGTGGATCTTCCTGCTGGTCTTTTCGTTCTTCCATCTCTGCCTTTGGTCAACAACAACAACTGTGCGGCCATCGGTCCTAGGCTGCAGACGAACATCCACTCCGGGTGGCATGTCACTAAAATACTCCGCATCTCAACTTCTCCGACTCAACAACAATACAATAACTCCATCGTGCATCACAGCTATTAAAAAACATGGACTGGCACGGCGACCACAATATATACACCGGAGCACCCGCAGAAAGTTCATATACTCCCGGTCTGACCAACACTCCATTCCCTCACTCTGGACGCTTCAGCGCGCTGCCCCACTGGACACACTACGTCATCATCACAACAACAACAAACTGCACGTGCGCTCTCCCTGCCTGCAGCCACTGACAAAAGCTCCCCAACCAGCCCATATTCAATCACGCCTCAAGTTTTCCCTGTTTAACACCCGGGCACTCAATAAAAAAGAACTAACTATTTCTGAACACACAACTGACAACAACATTGATATTCTCTGTTTAACCGAAACCTGGCAAAAACCTCTGGAATATTTTTCACTAAACAAAACCACACCCCCTGGATATGCCTACATTGACAAACCACGTGGCCAAGAGGGCCGTCGTGGTGGTGGTATAGCCATTATTTACAAACAACATATCAAAATAAACACAGTTAATATTCCCACCCCCTCCTCATTTGAGCATCTCACCATCAAACTCTCTGGTCCTAAACCCTTGGTTATCTCAGTCATCTACCGCCCCCCCAAACCCAACCCTGCATTTCCCTCCCACCTATCTGAATACCTCACACAACTTGCTGCCACCTCACCATCCATCCTGCTGATGGGAGACATCAATATTCATGTGGACAAACCTGACTGCCAAAACGTTATTGAATTCCTGGACATCTTAAACTTTTTCAATCTCACCCAACACGTTGACTTTCCCACACACAAGAAAGGACACACCCTGGATCTGATCTGCACCACTGGAATCACCACCAATAACCTCATTAGCACTGACCTCGGCTCCGAAATCTCCGACCACTTGGCCCTCACTATGGACATTGACACCCCCACACCCCTCATTAAGCAAAAACGCTCTATAACATTCCGGAATATCAAATCTATCCACCCCTCCTCCCTCTCCTCCCTACTATCCGATATCATACCAGACCCCACCCTCACCACGGATACCCCCCCAACTGAACTGGTCAACAACTACAACAATGCACTCTCCTCCTGCCTCAGTCAACTTGCCCCCACAAAAACCAAATCCGTCTCCTACACACACTCTGCCCCCTGGTACACAGATCAACTCCACCAACTCAAATCACAGGGCCGCCAACTGGAACGGCTCGCCAAGAAAACAGGTCTAACTGTCCACTCTCAGGCTTATCAACACCACCAAGAACAATATAAAGACGCCCTCAACAGCGCACGCACCTCCCACTACTCCTCTGTTATCCAATCTGGCAGCAACAACCCTAAGTCACTCTTTTCCACTGTTAGCAAACTCCTCAAACCCATGGATACCATCACCACCTCATTCACCACCAGTAAATGTGAAACCTTTCTCACATTTTTTCAGTCAAAGATCGACGCCATACACAACGAACTGGCCACTTCTACCACCTCCACATCCGAATATGAACCTGTCCCTCCTCAACTATCCAGCCACCCATTTACTTCTTTCACTGAAATAACCGCCAGCAGCCTATCCTCCATAACATCTGGAATGAAAACCTCCACTTGCATCCTGGACCCAATCCCCTCCAATTTAGTTATCGCCTGCCTCCCCGTACTCTCTCCACTCATCACTAAAATCATTAACTCCTCCCTGTCCACCGGCCATGTCCCCCCTGCTCTTAAGCTTGCTGCCATCACACCTATTTTGAAAAAACCTGGACTTGACCCTGACTCCCCCACCAACTACCGGCCCATTTCAAACCTCCCCTTCCTCTCCAAAATCCTCGAACGCACTGTTGCATCCCAGCTCAAATCCCACATGGACCACAATAACCTTTTCGAATCATTTCAATCTGGCTTCCGCTCAGCACACAGCACCGAAACCACTCTGTTAAAAGTCACCAGCGACATTCTCATGTCTGCCGACACCGGTCTCCTCTCCATCCTCATCCTCCTCGACCTCAGTGCCGCCTTTGATACCATCAGTCACTCCATCCTCATCACCCGTCTTCAGTCCTCCCTTGGTCTTACCGGTACCGCACTTTCCTGGATGTCATCCTACCTCTCCAATAGACAACAATTCATTTCCATCAATAACTGCAACTCCTCCACTGCCACAGTTACCCACGGTGTCCCCCAGGGCTCAGTCCTCGGTCCCCTCCTCTTCATCATTTACATCCTGCCACTTGGTCAAATTCTCCGCCACCATGGACTCCAGTTCCACAGCTACGCAGATGACACACAGTTATACCTCTCCACCAAAGCCATCACAACAACCACCCATTCCACCCTCACTGCCTGCCTCACAGATATAAAGTCATGGATGCAAAACAATTTTCTCAAACTAAACTGCAATAAATCGGAAATCATCATCATCGGCCCCAACTCCCTCACCCGCTCTACACAGGACTTCTCACTAAACATCGATGGTTCCATTGTCACACCCTCCACCCGTGTCCGTAACCTGGGCGTCATTTTAGATCCCACTCTCTCATTCCTCCCCCATGTCAACCAGGTCACCAAAACTGCCTTCTTCCACCTCAAGAACATTGCCCGTCTCCGCCCCTCTCTGTCACTCTCTGCCGCTGAAACACTCATTCATGCCTTCATAACATCCCGCCTCGACTATTGCAACAGTATCCTCCACGGCACCACCTCCAAAGTCATCAATAAACTTCAATATGTCCAGAACTCTGCTGCCCGCCTGCTCACCAGTACCCGCTCAAGTGACCATATTACACCTGTCCTCCGTGAACTTCATTGGCTCCCAGTCAAACACAGAATCCACTTCAAAGTACTCCTAAACACCTACAAAGCTCTAAACCACCTCGCTCCTCCTTACCTCCGTGATCTCCTGGAACCCTATACCCCATCCCGCTCCCTCAGGTCTGCTGATGCTAACCTCCTTATTGTCCCCACCACCAAAAAACGTACCTGGGGCGACAGAGCTTTTGCTTTTGCTGCCCCAACCCTCTGGAATGCACTCCCCAAAACCCTCAGAGACGCCCAACCATTCAAACCTTCAAAACCGGTCTCAAAACCCACCTCTTTCATATTGCTTTCCCCAGCTAATCTACCTTTGTTTATTTGTTTTTAATTGTTTTTATTAGTCTTAGTGTTTTCATTCTTAATAAAGTTGTTTATTTTGTTCTGTCTTTGCCCCATGTAAAGCGTCTTTGGGTACTTAGAAAAGCGCTATATAAATTTGAGATATTATTATTATTATTATTATTATTAAATAGAGCTATATGCATATTTTCGAGCCAAATAATAAGTCATGATTGTAACCTCCGGATCCCCATATCCCCATACCCAGTGCCTGATGCCTGTGCTCATGCCAAAAAAAGCAAACATTTGTAACTCAAATATTTGCTTCTGGGTGGTCCCTGGAACAACACATTTTCAGATGGGAGTCTGTGGCCAAATAAATGACATTTTGGGGGTCTTTGACAAGGAAAAAGTTTGAGAACCACTGATTTAGAAGAAGGATTTAGAAGACATTTGGTACCACGCTGTGATCTTGTATATCTGCTATTTTAAAATAGTTAAAGCATATGTTAAAGCACAATGGTTAAAGTGGTTCAAATCTAAAGTGAAACAGATTAGCCTTCCTAAATGGGTTAAGCTTCAGCCAGCTGATGGCTTGTCAGATGGCCATGATGAGCGAGTAAATACGTGTTTACTCTCATGCAAGACATAACAATAAAGAAGAAACTTTAACTTTGAACCGTGAACTCATCTCTCAGAGTCTGGCCTCCCTGAGGCCTATACTTATTTGCATATCTATCTATAAATGCGACAAATCTCTGTCTGTCTGTCTGTCTGTATGTAATCCGCGTATCTCGAGAACCGTTCGTCCCACCGGCTTCAGATTCGGCACGCGCGTTCCCCGCCACTGCGCGGAGTGCAGTGCCGGGCCTCGGCCCGACCCGACGCGCGGTTTTCCGAAACCGGCGCGAAACGTTCTGAATCTCCTTATGCGGAGCTGATTGTTGACATCAGGCTGTTCCGGAGGAAATCGGCGCAAGTGCTGACTCATTGTGACATCACTTCATAAAAGGCTCTGACATCACGTACGCCACATGAGTCAACAAAAAATCTCTGTGAATGTGTATGTGTATGTATGTAATCCGCGTATCTCCAGAACCGTTCTTCCCACCGGCACACGCGCTCTCCAGATATGGGCATAAAATGAATGCCCGTAGGCGGAGCTGATGTCTGACATCAGAGTTTTCCGCAACCGGTACTGTGTGTGCAGAGATCTCCATATATGGGCATAAGGGGACAAAGGCAAACAGATGGTCAAAACAGGTCCTATGACAACAGGTATACTGGGGTTTGCATTAAAGGGTGGGGCATTCATGGGGTCCACTCCAAAAAAGAAAAAGACAATAAAAGAGACAAAGACAAACATAAGACAAGCAACAAAGCGTGGGACTGGGAGGATGACTTGAATGATGCAGATTTAAGCAGGCTGCGTATTCTGCTTAAAGAAGAAACAAACAAAAAGCGACAGAGATCTCATATATGGGCATAAAATGGACGCAGAATCACAAAGATATCCATATACGGGCATAAAGGGACCAGACAGACAGATACAGAGATCTCCATATATGGGCATAAAACAGACGCAAATAGACAGATATCTCCATATATGGGCATATATGGGCATAAAATGGACCCAGAACTAGCGGCTACGCACAATTCGTTCTAGCGCGATTTGGACGCAATGAACTTCGCGACGTAGCGATCTAAACGCAGTGCAGCATTGGGAAGATGCATTTGCGACGTCGCTTGGCGATGCGGCGGGAAACGTTCGGAATCTCCTTATGCGGGGCTGATTGTTGACATCAGGCTGTTCCGGAGGAAATCGGCGCAAGCGCTGACTCATTGTGACATCACTTCATAAAAGGCTCTGACATCACGTACGCCACATGAGTCAACAAAAAATCTCTGTGAATGTGTATGTATGTATGTAATCCGCGTATCTCGAGAACCGTTCTTCCCACCGGCACGCGCATTCTCCAGATACGGGCATAAAATGAATGCCTGTATGCGGAGCTGATGTCTGACATCAGAGTTTTCCGCAACCGGTACTGTGTGTGCAGAGATCTCCATATATGGGCATAAGGGGACAAAGGCAAACAGATGGTCAAAACGGGTCCTATGACAACAGGTATATTGGGGTTTGCATTAAAGGGTGGGGACAAAGGCAAACCGATGGTCAAAACGTGTCCTATGACAACAGGTATATTGGGATTTGCATTAAACGGTGGGGCATTCATGGGGTCCGCTCCAAAAAAGAAAATAAAAGAGACAAAGACAAACATAAGACAAGCAACAAAGCGTGGGACTGGGAGGATGACTTGAATGATGCAGATTTAAGCAGGCTGTGTATTCTGCTTAAAGAAGAAACAAACAAAAAGCGGCAGAGATCTCATATATGGGCATAAAATGGACGCAGATAAACAGATATCTCCATATACGGGCATAAAGGGACACAGACAGACAGATACAGAGATCTCCATATATGGGCATAAAATGGACGCAAAAAGACAGATATCTCCAGATATGGGCATATATGGGCATAAAATGGACCCAGAACTATATCTGCAGTGATCTCCATATATGGACATAAAATGGATGCCGACAGACAGACAGATACAGATATCTCCATATATGGGCATAAATGGACACAGGCAAACAGTTGGTCAAAACGGGTCCTATGACAACAGGTATAATGGGGTTTGCATTAAAGGGCGGGGCATTCATTCCCTATTTACATCGTTCTCGAGTTGGCCAGGTCGCCGACTAGACGCTGGGCCGCCCGAAGGGCGGCCCAGCTTCTAGTTATGTAAATAACCAGGGTATTTGCCATGGTTCTTACAGCGGTACCGGTACCTTGGCACGACCAGGGGTCAACTGGTGTTTATGGATGGATCAATTGAATATGGAAGATCTAAATATTGAATCAAGCAGAATTGTTACTCACTCTGTGTCTCATAGTCATAGGAGGGATGTGGACAGTTCAGAAACAATCAACGGCGAAACAAACTAACACTCGACGGCAGAGAAGCTGCAGGCTTTCTATTCCTAGAAAGTTAGCAGGCTATAATGGAAGCCATTGTTCTTGCGTTAATAAAGATCAAAATAAATGTAAAAGCTTGTTGTCACTGGTAGTATAGGTTTCTGCACACAGTTCTCCTCTGAGACAGATTTTCTTTTACCATATCATTAGCAAGGACCAATTATAAGAAAACAGTTTGAAAATTGATTAAGTCGTCCTTTAAGTTCCACAAGGGTATCTAGGATAGCAGCATCAAACCTAGCATGTGTCTATACACTATGTAAATACAAGTAAATAACAATGTGTGGTCAAGCAATAACATATTGCATAGTCTATCCGAATAACAACATATTGTGAACAAATAACCAATATCTGCACAGTACTATTAGTATGCTATATATAAATGACACACATTCCAGCTGTGCCTGGTTACTAGTCGTCCTCTGTCTTTGCTGGGGATTTGATGCAGAGGAAGTTCCTTCTCTCCATGCAGTCCCTGGTCTCCCACTGGGTGGTGTGGTCTTTGGGTAGGGTTCCACAGCGCCTCCCCCAGGCCGGACAGAGTGGCAGGTTCTGGTACTGCAGTGGTTCCCCGTCCACCCAGAGCCACTGGCCCGCCAGGAAACGCAGAGCTGTCCACACCTGGGGACAACATGGATGGCAATGCAGGTCAAACATCTTCTCTCAACTGTTACTGTGCTTTAATTAGGACACAGCTTAGATTTAGTCAACCTTATTGTTCTTTTCTAAGCTTAGTGTTAGCATTAGGGGTACATATGGAATAAAGAAATTCCCCATAACATGAGGTCACAAATCCAACCTAAGACCCAAATGCTCAAACCTCATTGGTCGTGGCCTCCTGGATCTTGTCCCTGGCGTAGCGGTGGTCGTGGTCAGACTGCAGGCTCACCAGGTCATACTGGTGGTCACGGTAAAGATTATGTTGGCTGGGGTCGTCGCTGCCAATGGCCCTGCAGTGATCTAGAGCCTCCTCCCATGTCTTGTTCTCCTTCACCAGGATCACGTTGTCAACCACACAGATGAATGGAGCTTCAGCAGAGCAACGAGAACTGTGCCACTTTTTAGTGCTAAAGGAAAGATAGCCACAGTCGTCATGGTTCGGCTGTCCTGGAGCCCATCTTCTGAAGGCTGAGTCGTTTCCAATCCACTGCCAGATGTCTTTAGATGTGTCACTTCCAGGTGTGTTAGGGGGCATATGCAGTCCAATCCAACCATGGCTAAACTCATCTTGGTTGCTCTGTGTGACAGTGGCTAAGCCCATGCCCTTGTCCTTACAGCTCTCCTGGGCATCATGCCAGGACAACTTATTAGTCTGATGTCGAACCTGGTCCTCATTAGAGCAGTCGGAATGCCGCAACTCAGAGCATTTACTATTGTACCAGAGTCTATTAAACACACGGGTACAATTCCACAGTTCAGGCTCTCCCGTTGCCCAGTTTGTGTCACTTGAAGCATCACTTCTGTTGAAAATAAAACAATAAATGAATCAGTAGGGTAATCACAGGACGGTTCTGTCTTGCATTCAGGAGTGTCAGTGTTATGTGGTTTTATGAGCCATACAAGCAAATACTTGAGTTTCTAGAAATGTACCTTATTTCACAACAACTAGCTTTTCCCACTTACTATATGGCCTATTGTATAACTTTAATGATTTCTTTTTTAAATGTAGAAGCTCAGAATGCATAGGGATGTAGAGCTTGTAGATTAGCTATTTTTACGCCATTAATTATTTTTAACCATCTTTGAAACCTTTTGAAAGTGTTCTATTTTCAACACATTTAGATCGGGACTCCATTACTTAGTGATGCAACCCACAGTATTTATCCCATTAATTTAATGCCACGTGTGTTCCAAATGAACAATTATTAACCACGTAATGTATGATTTTGTGTATTATTATTTATTATTCTTCCGCCGTTCTTCCGCTGTTTCTTCTTCTACGCTGGTGAAATGATCCGTTCCTGCCTGGAGGCGTCTGTGACGTATGCGTTTGTCTTCTGTGAAGCTCCGGTGCGGAAGCTTCCTTTGTCACTGAGTTAGCTTAGCATTGAATAGATCAGTGTCGTCCTAAACTATCTAATTCTAGCGTTCAGGGTGTTTGTTTTTTTGGACAATAAATTGACAGCCAAGAAAACATGGATGGAATGCAATCGTTCACTCGCCGTCGGAAAGTTGACTTTAGAGTAGACTATTCTGGTTGACTGGCTATGAGTGGCTAACGGCTAACGCTAGCTAGCGTTAGCTAGCGCTAGCTGCAGCGCTAGCTGCAGGCTATAAACAAATAAAACGTGACCCAACTCTATTGTTGCTCTCTTCTACAAGCTCACAACGCGAGGCGGTTAAGCCTGTAGATTGTGTTTTATTATCAGGTCAGATAATCCTTCTGACTGAAGTTACACAAACACTGATTATGCTACATTTAGCAGTACATTCTACAGTTAGCCCTGTTGCGAACGTAATAAATTCACTTCAACCTCGTGTTGAGCAGTTAATCCTATTTGCTACGTACGTCTACAAAAACCTTCATATTTCAAAGATAACGTGCTTACTGAAGTCTCACAGATGTCACAGTATGGTACGCTCAAGCAGAATTACCCGTATCTTTCGTATTGTTTAATAAACTGCATTTTAATCCGATCAGATGCCATTTTCTGTTGTTTTTCAGCCATGCGACCCCATCGGTTGCGAGGTGTACTGCACTTAGATACATTAATACCTTTTTAAGGAAACGACGACCGATTGGATTAAAATGCTCCTCATTAAATAATACGATCATTACGGGACATTCTGCTGGAGCGTACCCAATGGTGACATCTGTGAGCCTTCACTAAGCAATTTATCTTTGTAATCTGACCGTTTGTGTAGACGTATGTAGTAAATTGGTTAAACTGCTTCACGGTTGGCGCAGCGTAGCGTCTTTACATTTAGCCCAATAATGCTTGAGATGCTGTTGTGGCATTATCTTTTTAGAGAGCAATAACTAAAGTTTAAAACATACATAAACCACTTTAGCCCTATGTTATACCAAGGCTATTTGAAAATAGACGATCTACAAGCTCACAACGCATTGCGGTGCGACGCGTTGTGAGCTTGTAGATCTGCTATTTTCAAACATTTTGTACTTTTACTTTTGGTACTTTAAGTACATTTGGATACCAATACTTTTACTCAAGTACATTTTTTATTCTGGACTTTTACTTGTAACAGAGTGATTCTACATTGCAGAATTGATACTTTACTTTATTATAAAATGTTGGTACTTTTTCCACCCTGTGTAAACGTTTGTGTTCTCATGCCAATAAAGCTTCTTTGAATTGAAGATTGAATTGAAGATTGCTCCCCATGTGGCGGAGTCAGGTCATTGCAGGTTAGAAATGTATTTAAAACTTGAATATCTCAAAAGTACTATTTCAGCATGGCATCATTCTATAAGCCATATCTTCAAAACTGTTGGGTCAATCTCCACAACCAATATATCATTTTGTAGCTATGATCCCCAGCTTTCAAATGAAATGAAAACATGAAAATGAAAAAAATTGCAATGACTGGCTCTCAGGGAGATTGGGACACATATTTAGGAATGTTTTGGAACATTTCAACAACAGTATAATGGCATGCCTAAAATAGTTTGATTCCCAGAAGAAGATTTTTCATGGTCGAACTCTGCTGCATCATGGCTACGAGTGTGCAGCTTTTTCTTTACTTTCCTGCCTAAAATAGTGACACCAGGTTTGAAGAAGGTTGAGAACAACACTGACCTGTCACCTGTCCACCTCCAGACAGAAGGCTCCCCAGGGTCTCTGTACAGACCGATCCACATCCACCGCGCTCCGATGCTGTACTTCGGGATCTCAGTTATCACGTCTTCAGAAGCTAAGTCAGTGAACTCCTCCTTGCAGTGCTGTCGAGCATCAGACCAGTTTTTCCACTCATTCACAAAGTGAAATGTTTTCATTGGGACAGACGCCTCCAACTGAAGAGCAGCAATGATGATGATGAGGAGGAGGAGGTAGAGGGGGGTCTTAACTGGGCCCCTCTTCACCATTTTCACAAGTTGTTTCTTAAGTTCTGTTGTTATAGTGTCCAATGTATAGCAGAGCCCTCTGGTTGGTTTCTGTGTTAGGTTGAATGCAGGCAACTGTATGAGCCCGGCTGGTTGTCTAAGTAAAATAGGACTCACAGAGCAGGATAAAGATGTGGTTAGTAGTCTGCTGAGGAGCAGGCTGTCATACTGTTCTTATGACAGCTGTTTACCTGGATACACTCACATACATGTGCCTGGACAAACCTACATACATGTGCCTGGACACACCCACATACATGTACCTGGACACACCCACCAGGGAGATGCTGGCCATTGGGAAAAACGAGCCAACTCCCGAATGGCCGGTTCATTCCCGGCCGGTCCAGGCCGGCCATTAGGAAAAAATCTAAAATAAAATGACGGCCTTCGTTCCATTTTGGGGGCTTGGCGGCCAACAAAGTAAATCGTCATTGTCGGGCAGAAACCTTGTATCTCCAAGTTTCAAATGTGTATATTTTTTCGCAAAGCAAAGCCCTGCTTCATCATACAAGGCCGTCGCACAAAAGTAAAGAAAACAGCAGATCTACAAGCACACAACGCCTCGCACCGTGAGGCGTTGCAGATCGGCCACCTTCCAGAGGACGCTGAAACGTGCAGGATGAGTGTGCACTGTGCAGTGATCGAGTCACAGCAGTCAGACGTGAAGTGCACACGTCTCGGTTCGGTCTGAAAGCCCGATCAACTCATGCGACCGCCGCTAATTCGAATGACACCTGCAAATGGAAACAGGCTAAATTCCCTTTGTCTTAATGCGAATTTCTGATAATTTGCTTCCTATTTTCGAATAAGCTTATGGAAACATGGCTATAGTTTTGCACTTTTTCTGTTTTGTATGTGTTAATGGAGTTAACATTACTCTAATTAGACCCCCAGGTTTGGTTATAATGTGCAAATTTGCCTTCCCTGTGTATTTTTGGTTCCCTGGCATGATTTGTTTCGTTATTTTTGAGTACCTGAGACGAATAACAGTACATATTAGATTTTTTTTTAATATATATATTTTTGGATTTACCAGACTGTAAACCACAAACTAGTCATTTTTAATCTGTTAAATTGTTAATGCAATCCCCCTCATTTTGTTTAATTGTCGGTTTTAATGTTATCTGCTCCCTTTGTCTGCTGAATATTGCTTGTACAGACTTATACTGTTGTTCCACAAACTGCTGGAGATATACTGTTTTTCCACATTCCATAAGTATTATGTCTTATAATTCCTAATATATATGAGTTAAGTAAAAAAATCTAATTCAACAAAATGAGAGGGGAGTACATTAAGACTTTAAGAGATTAAAAACTTCTAGATTGTGGTTTACAGTCTGGTAAATAAAAACAAATATCTTTACCCAAAATGTTAAAATACGGACTTAGACTGTTTTGCTAAGAGATACGTAGTTGAATTTATATTATATTAATTGTCTGTTCTTCTCGCATGTTCTTCTCAAAGACTTCCACCAAAAGGATGACTGGTAATTGTATTCTGATTAACATTGTTCTCATTGAGGCATTACATCAAACAGGGCCTGTCATTTACTTACAGTAAAGCATCCAAACATGTCATTCACAAGTTTGCCATTCAAAACAGAATCATTCAAAACTGTCCTGTCTCCATGCTTGGGTTGGGTGAATCAGCATGATGCAAATGGAGTGATTAGAATTGTCTTGGTCTCCAGATGTCAACAAGACGTTCCTTTTAATATCCTTGTGCTTTCATGGCTTTCTTAAAGGAGTAGTTCACCACCAAAATGACTTTTTTTCCCCTATTGATTACTCACACCATGGAGACTTGAGTTCAATAATATTTTGCATTTCACAATCACATTCCTAAGAAAAAAATGGATTTAAATAAAAGTAGCCTGTTGAACCAAATGCATTTGAGTCCCCACCCGGAATCAATGGGGGTACATTTACTATAATCGAATTATTGTCTTAATAATGTGACAAATACAAAAAAAAATATTATTGAACTCAAGTCATTTTGGGGGTGAACCTTTAAGGTACGTTCATATATTTTTGTTTATTCGCGTCATGATTTCATACAATGCAAAGACGCAATGTAGCTACTGAACCAAAGCAATCTCAAACTTGCCTTTCTACTCTAAAGACAGCTTGGGTTGATAGCCCAGAACACACTTGAAAAGGGGACAGACCAACACACGATGTAGGGAGGGGGTTGTGGTAGTACTCTACCAGGACAGTACTTGTCTGGGATTGTTTGATTGTGTGGGATTGTCTGACACATCAGGCAAGTGTGACCTCCAGGGTTTGATTCAGACACTCCATCCTACCATTGGACTGGGATGGAAAACCTGCCAAGAGGCTGCCATATGCTCTCAATGTGAGCAGAAGGCCTTCCAGAAAGGTGATGAGAATTGAGGGCCCCGACTATATCCAGAGGCAACCCATGCAACAAGAAGACATTCATGACCAAGGGACAAAGTAGGCCATCTTTGATAAATGATCTAACAACTATGCTAAGGATGACTGGCATTGCCCTCGGCGTCATTCAAACATTTGTCATTCAAAACTGTTTCATTCAAAACCGTCCTGTCTCCATGCTTGGGTTGGGTAAATCAGAATAATGCAAATGGAGGGATTTTGCATTTACTTTGTCAACAGATGTTAGACCTTCCATTCTAATGTTCTGTGGCTTTAGAGCAGTGGTTCTCAACCTTTTCAAGCCCTGACCCCGCAACAACATAATCCTATTTGAACTGGGGACCCCCAGGCCTGATAAGCACTTAGACTATAGGAGTTGAGTCATTACAATTATGGCTTGACTCTGTTCCACAGATAAATATTGTGAAAATAGCTGATCTACAAGCTCACAAACTCCCACATGGGAGTCCCAACCCAAAGGTTGAGAACCACTGCTTTGGAGAGAAAACACAATTTCATTATCACCGTCATTGTTCTAAAAGAGATCATGGATGTCTGCACTGAGGCTTGGCTTGTCGAAACAAAGCGTTACTATTTGACACTCTATCAATAGCTTAATTATTCAAGCCAGTCCATTAGTGATTAACTAACGATTGTAATGACTAAGGAGACGTCACACCTGCAATCTGTTTTAAAAAAAAAAGATCTAGAGAGCACTTATTATTGATCGTCTGAAATAAAAAGTAAGGTCCTGGGCAATAATGAGTTGTGTGCAGTGCAAGACCTTGTTTAAATGTGGGTGGGTGGGGGAAAGTACTTTGTGGATGTAAGATTATAATAATTGGGGATGCATGCAAATGAGAGGTTTTCTTGGCCTGGATATGTGACAGGAGAAGAAGTATGCAGTGCTGAGGTCCTCTATTAAGATAGTCCAGCTAGAGTACAGTGTGCGTGCGTGCGTGCGTGCGTGCGTGCGTGCGTGCGTGCGTGCGTGCAGGGGCGTCACACCAAATTCCGGGCCCTGGGTACAAGGATTCACTGCGGGCCCCCCATGAATGTTAACTATTGAAAAATAGCAGATATACAAGCTCACAGCGCGGCACCGAGTGCCGCGCTGCGAGCTTGTATATCTGCTATTTTTCAATAGATAAAGTTACTAGGGCCCCTCCACCTTGGGCCCCAGTAACCCACTTTCCTACCCCTTGTGACGCCCCTGTGTGTGTGTGCGTGCGTGTCTGGCGCATGCGTGCGTACGGATACAGCTATATGCATATTTTCCGGCCAAATAATAAGTCATTATTGTAACCTCCTGATCCCAGGCCTCCCTGGCCCACAGTGCTGATCAGAGCAGAGGTTAGCAGACTGGAGATGTTCAGTCTCACTGCTGGAGCTGTGAGTGATTAAATACTGTTTAATGAGTTGCCAACTCTCACACTATAAGAAAGTAGTTCTTCTTTGAATACCTCCAAGGCAGCTCCCACTTTTATGATCTTTTCTTTGACTTCCTTCATTGACGTTGAAAGATGAATCCTGTGAGGTAAATTAAGCTTCAGCTTTAGCCAGCTGATGGCTGATGTCAGATGGCCATGATGAGCGAGTAAATACGTGTTTACTCTCCTGCACACAAGACATAACAATAAAGAAGAACCTTTAACTTTGAACCGTGAACACATCTCCCAGAGTCTGACCTCCATGAAGCCTATACTTATTTACATATTATGTAAATAACCAGGGTTTGCCATGGGTCTTACAGCAATACCTTGGCACGACCAGGGATCAACTGGTGTTTTTTACTGGAGTATATCCAATTTCCAATACTTTTACTTCAACTCCAGTACATCTGAGAGTCAACTATTGTACTCTTATAATTACAATTATTTGAACACTCTTAGCTTACATTACTCACTTCAGCCCTTTACTTCGGCTATCTGAAAAAAGACGATCTATGATCGATCGCGTTGTGAGCTTGCAGATCTACTATTTTCAAACTATTATACTTATTATTTAAGTATTACTTAAAGGGATATTCCACTTTAAAAAAAAAAGCACCCTGGACAGATTTTAAATTGCTTGATTCAATATTTTGATATTCATTTTATCAGACACTCCCCAGGGCCCAATCCAGGCCCCACTCCTATACAAACCAATTGTAACTTCAAACTCCATTTTAACCTTGATATTTAATTCGCCCCCTCTATTGATGCACCTTCTCTTTTTTGGTACTGTACTGCTCTTGTTTTTTACTCTTATCTATCTTTTCCTACTTCTCTGTAACTTTGTAAATAACTGTATACTGCTGTGCTACAACTGGACAACTGAATTTCCCCCTTGGGATAATAAAGGTATCTATCTATCATTCATTATTTTTTTTTACTCATACTACCCTCCTAATAAGTGAGCTGGCCGTGTTTTTTTGTTTATTTTTTTATTTTTTTAAACACAGCCAGATCACGTATTAGGAGGATAGTATGAGTCTATCAAGGTTAAAATGTGAATGGGCCCTGGATGGGGATCGATTGTCTGATAAAATGAATATCTAAATATTGAATCAAGGGTGTTCACAAAAGCCTAAGTAGACGACAAAATGACCAAAAGTTATTTTGAAAGTGGAATATCCCTTTAAGTAAAAATACTCAGAGTACCTTTCCACCACTGCCTGGTGGTCACCTCTAAGTCGTCCAGCAGGCTTTCCTCGGTACAGGAGCCGGTGGACATGGCCAATGTCACTTGGGCTGTCACCCAGCATATAACCTCACCGCCTGGCCTCCTGCATGTTGCTATACAGCCTTCTGAAAGTCCCCTCATGCTCCACATGGTGAGACAAGACACCTGAGAGGAGGAGAGGTGAGGACCTGTCTGTCTGTCTGTCTGTCTGTCTGTCTGTCTGTCTGTACTGAGAACAACACTCTGTACTCCTAGCCAGACTTTAGTAACAGAGGACTGAGGACATCAACTGACAATCTTGTCAAGAAAGTCAAGTAAACAGAGGACTAAGAAAACAATTCAAGTTAGTGTCCACATTTCCCCTGGTGTAGATAGATATAGATAGATACCTTTATTATCCCAAGGGGGAAATTCAGTTGTCCAGTTGTAGCACAGCAGTATACAGTTTTTTACAAAGTTACAGAGGAGTAAGACAAAAGGAGAGGAAAAAAAACAAGAGCAGTACAGTACCGATAAAGAGAAGGTGCATCAATAGAGGGGGCGTGACAATAGAGGGTGTGATTTACTAGCCGCAAATTGCAACACTAGATTTTTTTTTATAATCGGATGAATCTAGGGTCTTGCCCACAAGGCTTTGGTATTTTGTCCCGTTCCGACGGGACCGCGACTCCACAAACGTTCCATGGTTCGGATGGAATGGGTCCTCGATGATCCTCCGGGCTTTGGCAACACACCGGCTGTTGTAGAGGCTCTGGATGGAGGGAAGCTCACACCCACAGATCTTCTGTGCTGTCCGCACCACCCGCTCCATTGCAGAGCGATTGAGAGCAGAACAGCTCCCAAACCAGGCAGTGAAACTACCTGTTAGAATACTCTCCACAGTGCTTCTGTAGAAAGTCCTCAGAATCCTTGTTCCCATGCCAAATTTCTTCAGCTGCCTCAGATGATAGAGGCGTTGTTGGGCCGTCTTCACAACATGCTCTGTGTGCACGTTCCACCTGAGATCATCAGAGATGTGGACACCTAAGAACTTGAAGCTGTCAACTCTCTCCACCGCCGATCCGTTGATAATGATGGGGTCCAACTTCTCCTTTTCGCCCTTCATCCTGAAGTCAATGACCAGCTCTTTGGTCTTATCGACATTCAGGGATAGGTTGTTCTTCTCGCACCACTGAGCCAGATTTTCAATTTCTCTCCTATAGTCCTTCTCATCGTTGTTCTTAATCAGGCCCAGCACAGTTGTATCATCTGCGAACTTTATCACCATGTTCGAGCTGTACTTGTACAGGGGATAAAGTGTGTAAAGGGAATAAAGGAGGGGGCTCAGGACGCAGCCCTGGGGGGCTCCGGTGTTGATGGTCAGAGAAGTGGAGGTCATGGCACCCATTTTTACCACCTGACGTCGGTTCCTCAGGAAATCCAAGATCAGGTTACGTAGAAGGGGGTCGAGGTTTAATAACCTGAGTTTTGTGTCCAGTATAGTGGGGACAATAGTGTAGAATGCAGAACTATAATCTATAAACAACATCCTCATCGATTGGGAATCCAAGCTAATAGAAAATGTAGGATTTCTACTCCTGAAAAGTTGCAATGTTAAAGTGGAAGCCATTGTTCTCGCGATAATAAAAATCAAAATATTTTTTTCTAAAATATTGATACATTTCTTTTTTGGAAAATGATGATGTCACAAGACGATGTATTTCTGAACTTCCCACAGCTTTCCTAAGAGACTTGGACCGAGTAGAAAAAATTGAGCTATTTTTTTATGAACATTAGTGAGGACCACACGATATGAAGATGGGTTGAAAAGTCCTCCTTTAAGTAAAACATGTGAGTACTTTTTCCACCACTGGATTTAGGGTGTGGGTCCGGAGTTGTGTTTTATTCTTTAATCTTATTTGCAAAAAATAGCTGATCTTCAAGCTTGTGTGAGCTTGTGGATCAGCTATTGTTGTTCATCCATGCATCTTCTGTTCATTTCAATGCTGTCATACAATGTTGACACGTTGATGTCCTCACAAGTCAAGTAATACAAATATCCTGTATGTATGCGTGTGTGCCTGCGCGCATGTGTACATGCATGCGCGCGCGTGGGCGCGCTTGCGTCCAGGGAGCTGTCATGTTTCTCTCAGCAGACTGGTTCTACTGTATACATGAGGTGTGTTTGGGTTGTCAGCTCGCTCCCTCCTGGGAGGGTGGTGCAACTGTAAAACTGACAGGATGCGGGCTTGCAAGGGTCTACAAAGGTTAGGCTGCGTAGCTAATTGATGTGTGAAATTAAATCAGATTGGATTAGGTTCCTGAAAACACAGAAGCATCCGAGTTAATCCTCCTGGCTGGCCTATTATCTTGTGCTAATGACACTTTAACCGAACTGGCAATCCAAAATGGATTGACGTCTTCATTAAGCCCTTCTGTTAGGAAACCTTCCTTCATTTGTTGAAGACACAACACCATTGGTGTACTCAATAGGACTTCTGTCTCACTCCCTTCCAATCCCACTGCGTTGACCCCATGGACGAGGAGAGTGTTTACGCTAATATTGATCATGAGGAGGGTTTATTTGAAAAATGTCCCGACCAATAGAGATGTGTTGCCATTGATCTTGTTTTACAACTTGCAGATTGGATTATTCTTAACCACTTGAACCCCAGCGTCCTGGGGGGAACATTAGTCAAAAATAGCCGATCTACAAGCTCATTGTGAGCTTGTAGTAAAAGTCTAGCATAGGTGAAACGGTGAACAACAAGGATAAAAGATTACCCGCCACATGGCAATTTGCTATCCCCAGGGACCCCAAATGGCACCCCTGAATGAACAGTAATGTAGAGCTATTTGCACATAATTATGAACTCCAGACAATGACAATGACAATGAGAATCAGTTGGGTACGTTGTTGCACTTTCATATATGAACTGTATGGCATGCAGGAGTAGACTGTTAGATGTGTTAAATGGCGTATTTATATAGCCTCTATCCAAAGCGCTTTACCATGCACATTTCATTGTGTTTCTCACATAGGCCTACTCCGTTTGGCACAAGCTAGCAGCTTCTGCTTTAAGGACAATTGCAGAAAATCCGTTTTCTTACCTTATTCTGATGTTATATATCCCAGAACGAGTGGAAAATGTTTCTGTTGTTGTTTTTTATAATTTATTCCGAATCCACTGCAGATTTTCTGTAGATATCTGTTGTTCATAATCACTGTCCACAATGTTTGTACTTCCTGAGTTCTTGCAAAACAAGGTTTCACCCACAATGTCGTTCAATGTCCCCTCATCTGGGACACAAACACCGTAGTGAGTATTTACTAGTCAGTATGACCAACACATAGTGTATCTATCGAGCAAAAAAAAATAAAATGATTTACCATTTAACCCCATCACTTGAGGTTGGAGCTGCGATGGATTCGGGATACAAATATATACATTTACCATTCGTTATGGGATTTTATAACATCAGATATTTTATTTTATTTTATTTATTCATTTCTATCCACAGAACATGGCAGATATGAAAATAAAATACACCAGGAAAGACCAACTCGATCTTTAGAGGATTGCCAAAAAACGTTGTGTTTAACAAGCGCAAGTTTAAATGCCATTTACAGATCAAACATAATAAGCCAATGAAATAACCTTTTGAAAATGTCATGCCAGGTTCAGTAATTAAAAAAGAGAGAAAGGTTTTAAAGAGCATGAGCTGAGGAAATAAATATTGCTGTGTTTTTAACGATAATTACAATTGTTGTTGGGTTTGATAAAATGACTTAATGACCCACAAAAATTCATTTGGTATAAATAAATTCCAGTTAATATCCCCCATGTTTGATCAAAATTAGGCACCCTTGTATGGAGGTTGTGATGTTTTTCAATGTCTGGTCCGGTGAAAACCCGGTCCATTTGGTTCCATTTGTACATTTGTAATTTAACACTAACCTCGCATCGCCAGGAGGAAAGCCTGGTTAGGCTATTATTTCTAAACCGAGACGTGAAAATCTACAAAAGTTATTTCTGCTCCCGACCGGATCAGAAACACCAACATGGTATTGATCCCATGTTAAATGAACAGTCTAGATTGGGGTCCCAGAGTTAAAGAAATGAAGGCTTCGGCGATAGTTTATGCAGGACACAAGAGTCTCGCCCCACCCAGCTGTAGTCAGCTGTCAGTCAGCTCTTTTCCTATTCCTCATTCACATATCTGCTGGTCATTACGTCACACTGTCATACTCCAATCAAAGCTCTCCCTTTTAAATGCGGCTCGCTTTCTCTACCTATGCCTCATGGTTATCCGAAGCCTCGGATACGCACTGCTAGCTGCCTCCTCCACCTCAGCCTCCTATAACGACATGACCAAAGAAA
This sequence comes from Nannobrachium achirus, assembly GCF_963921795.1. Classification (NCBI taxonomy): domain Eukaryota; kingdom Metazoa; phylum Chordata; class Actinopteri; order Myctophiformes; family Myctophidae; genus Nannobrachium; species Nannobrachium achirus. Next base: position 69,760,114 of record NC_137811.1, on the reverse strand, counting down.
TAGGGAACGAGGAACGACCACCTTTGATCAGTCTGGCAAAGCTCAAATACTTGTGATTACGTCTGTTGATTTAAGTTGTGTGTCAATGCATTGCTATTGTTCTGCTATTGTATCCCTATGGGGTCTTGCTTAGCTCCAAAGCATTCAGGGAACCTCTCCGAACACGGAGCCCTTAACACTAAGATTAACTGTATTCCATTTACTGTATGCAATAAATGGTTAAATCTACTTTGACGTGAGTGTTCCTGACTAAAATTGTATTAAATGAGGGCCCGTGGCATATCAAACTGGGGGTCCTTGAAATAAAAAAATAAAAAATAAAAAAAGTTGAGAATCACTGATCTGTTTCCAGCTGGACTTTCAACTAGGCAGCAGGAGAGGGAGACAGACAGACAGACAGACAGACAGACAGACAGACAGACAGACAGACAGACAGACAGACAGTCAGGTCCTGTGGGCTGCTGGGTTTCCGTCTGTCCATCGTAGGACTGCTCATGCATCGTACGTTTGGATTCCCTGAGTGTGTTTTTCAGAGCAGACACGCTACACTGTCAGTCCAAAACGCACAGGAGGAGGGGGAAGTGATGTCACACGGGACAGTCCTCCATTGGGGGTTACCATGGCGACACAGACGGCTGTTACAGAGTGTCAGAGAGAGGACGGGGCAGGTTTGTCCTGAGGTGACAGACAGACAGACAGACAGACAGACAGACAGACAGACAGACAGACAGACAGACAGACAGACAGAACAGATCAGAATGCTATAGTGTATATGGAGTGAATTTTCTGCGTGCGTGCGTGCGTGCGTGTGTGTGTGCGTGCGTGCGTGCGTGTGTGTATAGGAGAGCATGTGCTTGTGCATGTGCATGTGCATGTGCATGTGCATGTGCATGTGCATGTGCATGTGCATGTGCATGTGCATGTGCATGTGCATGGGGGACACGGGGTGTCATCTTGCCTGCAGTTGTATTGCCTATTGGCTAAGTATCAGACCCAGAGGACTGTGGGTTTTTTCTTTTGTACATTTCTCTGAAGTTCATGGAATGAAATCCTTCAGGCCAATTTTAAAGTTAGTTTGTCTGTACAGTGTACATAGAAAAAGTACAGAAGGGTAACAAGCTCACTCCCAGGAGGACACACAGTGATGTAAGCTCACTCCCAGACTCACCTAACCCCAGCTCACTGTAATAGGCTGTGGTGGCTCAGTGGTAGAAGACAGACTAACATCTTGCAATGGGCCTTGTCCCTCAATATACTCAGGGGATCAGGGCCCTTGTGTCTGTCCAACTACTTCACAGTGGTTCTCAACCCCAGGGGGGGTCCCCAAATCACTTTGGGGGGGTCCCCAGATGATTAACTTTATGTGCAACGTTGTTTTCTCACTCAACAGAAAACAAAACAAACATAAGGTTTAAGTGTATAGAGGGTATCATGCACGTTTCTAAAGTGACAATTTAAGGACTTTTTAATACCTCTAAAATGACAAATTAAACATTGGCCAAATTGTCAAATATTAGAGGCAGACATTTTTTAAATAGCAGATCTACATGCTCACGCGTTGCGAGGTGTTTTGAGGTTTGTGAGCGTTGTGAGGTTTGTGAGTGTTTGTTCATCAGTAGTGTTCCTCCAGGTCTTAGGGTGTTTCGGCCATTATACACTATACACCCTCGCCGGAGGCGGCCAGCTCAGGTTGATCAGTCCCCGAACTTGCGTAATTTCCAATTAGTCATGAGGGTATCGTTCATCTTATGGATGGCAGACTTCTCATGGGACTGTGCAAGGCAGGGGCGTCCTTTTCCCTGAGTCAAGGCTGACCGCATACCTCCTGGCTCCAGTTTAGGCATTTAGCAGAAGATCAATGCCCAAACTGGAAGCTCCCAATCCAAAGCGACCCACAACAAGCAATGCAATATATACATCAACCCAATAAGCAAGGCAATACAACAATCAATTTGATTAGTCATGAGAGTAGAGTTTATCTTATGGATAGCTGGCACTTCTCATGGGACTCAATCACCATCAATACATCAACTGCACAGAGATATCAATCCAGAACAAATAAATGCAGGTAGCCCAACAAAAACTCTTATATACTGTACCTATAAGAACGCTATCTAGCTTAGTTACTTTGGGGCCCAGCAGGGGTCTTTCCTCCTCATAAAAAACGACTGGCTGCTTCTTTCGGCTGCCTCCGATGCAGCTTTGATGGCTGAACGCTGGCTTTGGCCTCTAATTCCCAGGTCTGCAAAGAGCCTGGTTGTAGATCTTGCCACAAACCCTCTGCATCCCACCTCCACAGGGCAGACTTCAGTGTTCCAGCCGCGCTGTTGTGCTTCAGCAGCGAGCTCTGCATAGCGTAGGTGTTTCCGCTCGTAAGCCTCATAATACAGTATCTGACTTAAAGTCCTGTTCGCAATTTGGTGTTAGGGGAGTTTCTCACCTGAACTGAGTCAGTGGGTCCCTAGACATGAATAATCACAGAGGTGCTCGTCCGCCATAGTGCCAGGAATGGCGCAATGGCCAAATCAAATATGGCCACCAATCGGCTATGATGAAAATCTAACTTTTCTGTTTCTGGGTGTATATGCACGTGTAATACCTCCATTTGGACTAATTGGGGTGTGAGGAATTCATTTCTGATATTGTTTTGACCATTTTGGGTGATTTGGACCTCAAAAGGTCATGGTCAAGGTAATTTTGCTATTCCGAAGACCGTGGGCCATAACTTGGCCATTGTTAGGAGTAAAAACAGGTGCAGTAGGTCTAAATCAACTAATGCTGACATGTATAATTCATTTCTGACATTGTTTTGACCATTAAGGATCATCTTGTCTTTGAAATATCAATTTCAATGCCATTTTTCAAAAACGATTGTGTTCATTACTTGCACTTTTATAGTATTTTTTGTAAGTTTGTTACTATTTTATATTACGTTTGTTTTGTTTATAACAAAAGACATACTAGTGAGAAATACAACAAGTAAACATCCACATTTAACTTTAAAGGGGGGTTTTAAATGGGTGTTTAAATGAGCAAATAAGACTATTTATGAATAAAAGTGACAAATAAAATCACACAACAAAAGCACACACAAAATTAAATAACAATTTCCCTCAAAGTGCACCATATTGTGATTGTGTGCATCCAAGTTAGTATGATGTGTTTTTACAGGATGTATTTGCCATTGTTCCATGGCAAAATATGATGCACCGATATCCATCAGCAAGGTAGCCATATCCTCGAGAGTCGAAGTGTTCCTTGCATCCATCCATGTTCCATTGGTTCTAGTCTTTCCTCAGGTTCCTTGGCTGTTGCAAGCAGGTGGCAAGACATGCACTAGAAAGGTGCCTTGTTGGTCTCAGCAGTTGTACTTCTCTGCTACCAATGCTGTGTCTTGTTCTGTCAAGGTCTTTGCCTCTCCAAAGTTTGTTAGATATTGTATTCGGTCAGAAGCCATAGCTGCATGCTTAGTCCCCCACCTGGCCCATGCAGTCATCTCCAGTTTCCAAGGCATATGTCCCCTGATCACTGTCTTGGCTAGTGGTGCTCCAAGATGAGAGACTGCTTGATGCTGTAGAAGCATGTGCCGCTGCACACCTAGTGCCATACTGCTACCAGATCTACTTAATCCCCAGTGCTTGGAAGTATCACTACGACAACTCTCTGGGGTCCACTCATAATCCTGGCGACCCATTATTCCCTCAATTAGGTAAGGGTTATGGGTAGGTTTAGTTATAATAGGGCCAGTTGACTCCACATGTACCAGCAGTTTGGTGACAGCCTCTCCAATCTAGTTCAAACTTTGGGATCTCTTCACCTCCAGCCCCTTTTGCAGGGAGCCACTCATCATCATCAGAGATAACAGAGTCGACAGACGCACCCATCCCTCATCAACTTTACAAATTCTGGGTGTCTGAGGAGAACAAACAGCTCTCCAGCTGTGTGTTCGGAATATGGTGTCCATTCAAGCTTGTGGCGATGTAGGTAGAACAGCTGCCTTGGAATCTGAAGGTTCCAGGGTCGATTTCTGGCTCCTCCTGCTTATTTGTCGAAGTGTCCTTAAGCAAGACACTGAACCCCTAACTGCTCCCGATGAGCACCTTGCATGGTTTCATGGTGTGAATGTATGTGTGAATGTGTTTGTTGGGCGAATGTGAAATAGATTGTACAGCGCTTTGGAGAAGAGCGCTATATACTGTAAATGCAGTCCATTTACCATTATCAGCTCTGTTGTCTCTGTTGATGATGTCGCTAGTGGAGAAGAGATCCCAGACATCTTGAATAGGATTGAGGAGGCTGACACCTGGTGCATGTACAGCCTCCATTATAACTAAGCCTATCCCTAACCTTCACTAACCTAACTATGAGCGGACCCCAGAGAGTTGTAGTCTCCTTCACATTACTGCTATACTACACCCCATATTTCCAAGCACTGGGGATGAAGGAGATCTGGCAGCAGTATGGCACTAAACTGCATCAAGCAGTCTCATCTTGGAGCACCACTAGCCAAGACAGTGATCAAAGCACATATGCCTTGGAGACAGGAGATGACTGCATGGGCCAGGTGAGGATTAAACATGTAGTTATGGCTTCTGACCAAGTACAATATCTAACAAACTTTGGAGAGTCAAAGACCTTGACAGAACAAGACACAGCATTGGTAGCAGAGAAGTACAACTGCTGAGACCAACAAGGCACCTTTCTAGCGCATTTCTTGCCACCTGCTTGCAACAGCCAAGGAACCTGAGGAAAGACTAGAACCAATGGAACATGGAACAGGGCATGACATAAAGGCTTGTCCTGTTGTCTGTGACAAGTGCCCATACTATGGAGTGGAGGGAGAAAGGGGGGTCAAGTGACTTTTGTCCCCGGACAAGTGAATGGGAAATATACTTGTCCAAAGGACAACTGCCTCAAAAAGTCAATGTCAAGCTCTGATGGATGGAAGGAGGACTTTGACTTTAGTACACTCCTGCCATGTCTGAAGCAAGACACTCGAAACTGATGAAGTTCTGTGCATCATATTTTGCCATGGAACAATGACAAATCCATCCTGTAAAAACACCTCATACTAACTTGCATGCACACAATCACAATATGGTGCACTTTGAGGGAAATTGTTATTTAATTTTGTGTGTTATTTTGTTGTGTAATTTTATTTGTCACTTTTATTTGTAAATAGTCTTATTTGCTCATTTAAACACTCATTTAAAACCCCCCTTTAAAGTTAAATGTGGGTGTTTAGTTGTTGTATTTCTCACTAGTATGTTTTTTGTTCTAAACAAAACAAACTTACTATAAAATAGTAACAAACTTACAAAAAATACTATAAAAGTGCAAGTAATGAACAAAATCGTTTTTGAAAAATGGCATTGACATTGATATTTCAAAGACAAGATGATCCTTAATGGTCAAAACAATGTCAGAAATGAATTATACATGTCAGCATTAGTTGATTTAGACCTACTGCACCTGTTTTTACTCCTAACAATGGCCAAGTTATGGCCCACGGTCTTCGGAATAGCAAAATGACCTTGACCATGACCTTTTGAGGTCCAAATCACCCAAAATGGTCAAAACAATATCAGAAATGAATTCCCCACACCACAATTAGTCCAAATGGAGGTATTACACGTGCATATACACCCAGAAACAGAAAAGTTAGATTTTCATCATAGGCGATTGGTGGCCATATTTGATTTGGCCATTGCGCCATTCCTGGCACTATGGCGGACGAGCACCTCTGTGATTATTCATGTCTAGGGACCCACTGACTCAGTTCAGGTGAGAAACTCCCCTAACACCAAATTGCGAACAGGACTTTAAGTCAGATACTGGATTATCATCCACTGAGTCCTCCCAGGGTACTGTGAGCTCAATAAACACCTTTTTTAGAGAAGGGGACCAGAGCACCAAGTCAGGGCTCAGGGTGGTTGTAGCGATCTCTGGAGGAAACACAAGTTTCCAACTCTTAGTGCTCGTCAGGGTGGGGGGGGGGGGGGGGGGGGTCCCCAGTTAAAATATGATTCTAAAACGGCTAGTTCCATTCCTTGATTTTGATTGGCTGGTTGCCATGGTATACCTGAGACTGTAACCCACACCTTGAATCAGTTTATATCAAAGCCAGGTGCGTTATTTCTTTCCACTGTGCCGTGAGGCTGAACTAGAGAAGCGAGCGTTTGATTTCCGCTCAAATCCTGCCGTGCGGGTGCTTCTAAGCACAGCCCACATGCATAGGACAGTGACTGAATGGCTCCGGGCGGGGCTTGTAAAGGCAACAAGCGCCCTCTATTCTCCAGGCACCACTCGGCTGTTTAGCTTAGGTTGCTATGCTAGCGTTTTTTGATGTTTTGTTCACCCACATAGCAGCTAAATCTGGATGAAAATAAACATGTGTATGGATCGAATATGGTTCTTAACATGAGACTGATCTAACACAAGTGTTGTTTCCCTATTTTTTTGGCAAAAAGAATGACGTGACTTTGTAACACACACTGCCTTCCGTAAGTTCCAATCCTGGATGTGACTGGTAACCGCAAGGAAATGTCTCTTCCTGGTGGCGGAGAAGTGTAATTTTTTCTTTAAATAATGCAATGCTATGATTTTCATGTTGCAATTATTGTGACCGTTTTAGAAAAGCAATAAGCCACGCGAGGCTTGTGGTTACCGGGGGAGTATACACCGGCTGAGAGGGTCGGAAACACTCGGCTGCGCCTCGTGTTTCCCAACGCCTCTCAGCCGGTGTATACTCCCCCGGTAACCACTCGCCTCTTGTGGCTTATTGCTTTATTATTTTGGGGGTTGCGGCCTGAGTGAGGAAAAACGACTCCACAGGGAGCTCCACTGATCTCGTACCCCGCAAATTCGGCACAAATATGGGGATGAATTTACTCTGCTATTCTGTCACCACAATGTGGAAGGCCCTACCACCAGCCATTAAACTTGGCGACTCTCTTTTCTCAAATCCTGACCTAAAAGAGCACCGCAAATTGCAACAGGTGCCTTTTATTGCTCCTGGTATTGATGATGATTTGTCTTGTATGTCCAAATTATGCAACTATGCATTATATCATCATGCAAAGTGTCCCATTTCAAGTATTCAAATGTATACAAACCTTTTGAAAATAGCAGTTCTACAAGTCCCCAATGCAGGCTTCAATAAATGTAGTGGAGTATATAAATATTTGTACATTACTTAAATAGTAAGTAATGTAGTTACTTAGTCATTTTACACCACTGGTGATCTTAGACTATTAGTTTGGTCATGCCAGACTTGTCCAGTAGGTGGCCAAGACCAGCTGCTCACAGACAGGTAGACAGACAGCCTCACGGTGCGAACACATAATCCCCGTCCCTGGCCGTTCCGTCCTGGTGGACAAACTTTAAAGCAAAAATAAATAAAAGGAAAGGAAAGAAAAGATATACTCAATAGAACATTTCAAAATAGGTCGGAAAAACAATGACAACGGGATTAGGTGGGGTTTTAGAAGGCTGCTTTGATGTGAGTTGAAAGTGAGTTGCACAGAGAGGGGGTCACCGACAGACAGGGCCCTGTCACCCCGGGTTCAACGCTCGGTCCTGGGGACAACAAGGAGGTTGGCATCGTCAGCCCCAAGGCAACAGGAGGGGACACGACGGGGGAGAAGGTCATAGATGTTAGGTTTGGTTGTTGTGGAGGGCCTTGTCGGCGGTGTGTAGAATTTTAAAATGTATTCTGTGATCGCTTGGGAGCCACTTCAAAAATGAAATGGAGCAAAGCTGATGTCCCGCCTCCGCAGTCGCAGAAATTTGTCTTACCGTGAATCAAATCAGTCGAAGCATAACGTTGCTGTTGGGCAGAAACCTTTTGTATCATATTTCTACTTAAATTCTTTACTTAAATTGATGCCTTTTTATAATAATAATATGAATAACGATAAAAATATATTATATAAATGGTGCATTCATATAGCGCCTTTATATCCAATGCACTATACAGAGATTGTGCATTACATTCACCCATTCACACAACGATGGTGGAGGAAACCATGCAAGGCACCAACCTGCTCACCAACTAGGGGTTCAGAGTGTTACGGTTCCACCTTCACTATGTGATGAGAGCTCCCAACACTTGTCTGGGCCAAGAGAGGGAGCCAAATCACACCACAGAGGACCTCTGAAGATGGGTGTGCCTCCACACACCTGTTCCCACTCCCCAATCATCACCAGAGGCTTCAAGAGTCTGGCCGGCACACAGCTCAGCGCCAGATCTTCCCATAGTGTTACCTGGCAAGTACTAGTTGAAAGCCTACTTTTGATGCCATTCGTACTGAGTAGAGTTTAGCTTCCAGTATTTTTCTGCCATCATCCTGATTGCTGTTTTTGCCTCTTTCCAGATTCCTGTTCTCTGCAGTGCCATTCCTGGCCTGCCTCACCTTCTGGATTGTTTGTTTGGCTACCGACCTCATGCTTGGACCCTGACTTCTCTCTTGGACTCCCCCTTTAATGCAAGTATAGTATTATATTTTATATTATCCACATTGATACAAATACATGTGTGGCACTAGTAGTATGTGTATTAATGTGGATATATGGATATAAGGCTATACAGTTTATTGTTTATTTGGAATTAAAACGCCTTGCTAGGCATTAATCCTTTTCCTGTCTCCTGAGTGGTTGCATTTTGGGTTCAGACACAACTCAGTCTTAACACAGAGTCTTGCTCAAGGACTCTTCGACACCAACTCTGGTGGAGCCTGGGATCGAACTGGGAATCTTTCGGGAACCCTCAGTGTTCTAATGACAGTTTCTCTACCCCTGAGCCACTGCCGCCCCAGAAATGAAAATTCAAAAACATATTTCAAAGATATGAACTGAAATGATGAACAGACGAGAGCTTACACTCTCTGCTTCCAGGGGTGGAGTTCCAGCCAGACTCTATTGTGGAACAGTCTTCTGGCCGCACCAGACTATGTGTGTGATGTGGTCTCCAGGTGAGAAAGCACGCACACAGCAAAGTTGTGTACGTGCCGGTGTCAAACAAAGCACCCAGAAGAAGCTGCCGTCGCCTGGTGGTCAAATCTGCATGGGATTGCTTGTGGGTGCTTGTACCGTTTGAAACCCCGGCATGCCTGCTCCGTGCTCAAGTCTTCTGCATTTGGGCACCAATGTGCGGAAGTAGAGGTTATACTTGCCAGTGCTTCGTGCGCTGGGTGGGCATCTTAGGTGGGGGCAGGGCCGTCTGTTCTCTAGATTATAACTGTATGTGTCAGACCAAATGATCGCTATCAGGATCCATTTTATATTCCTCTGCTTTTGATCTTCCTGGTCAGCAGGCTCTATTACAGCACTCTGTGTCGTTACTGTGTGTGTGCGTGCGTGCAAGCGTGCGTGCAAACGTGCGTGCAAGCGTGCGGGCATGCGTCGAGTTCGAGGTATGGAAGCTGATGGTTCTCTATAGACCAGTAAAGAACTCATATTAATACCATCATTCACTCTCACACACACACACACACACACACACACACACACACACACACTTGCACATGCGTGCATGTGTGTGGGAGGTATAATCAGACATAGACAGGTATTAATTTAAAGCTATAGGGCCTCTAGGAGTCATATAGCTGTAAATTAGAACCTGTCCTCCCCCTCTCTCCCCCTATGATCTCTATCTCTCTCAGATGATACAGTCACCCTTGTCTTAATGCACACAGACAGCAGGGTTTGTGTAGTGAGGGGAGGGTGCCGATGCCCTGAGGCGGTGGTCCTCTCCTCTCCTATGGTCCCTGATCCTCCACAGTGAATCCATCACTCATATGTCTGTAAAGTACCTCAGGGTTCATATTGATAATGAACTCTCAGCTGGAGGGCACGTGATGAAAGTCAGCTGCTCCAGACTGCAACAACCAATGCATCTCAACTCGCTTCTGTATGGAACTGAACAGAGGATTATGTTATGCGTTCTACCCATTTAGGCCTATAGAATTATTGACTGCTCACAGCACGGCACCGAGTACCGCGCTGCGAGCTTGTAGATCTGCTATTTCTTTTAAAAGTCGTGAAAATGTGTGCAAATCTTTGAATATATGTATTTTCAAAGCGAACGTTTGTAACTAAAATTTTGCTTCTGGGGGGTCCCTGGAACTAAATATTTTGAGATGGGGGTCCGTGGCCAAATACATATCATTTTGGGGGTCCTTCACATGAAAAGGTTTGAGAACCACTGACATAGAAGTCTCTCAAGAACAGACTAACTGAGCTCCATTTAAGTGAAAAGGACCTTTTCTTTGACGATGGCTGGCCACATTGCTGACATAGAAACATAGGTTTTTTTCAAAAAACCTTAGAAGGATTCAAAAGACAGAATCCTTCTAAGGTAGAATCGGGTCAAAATTCTAATTTTCACGATAAAAAAAAAAAAAAGCAGATCTACAAGCTCGCTTCTATTGAGGGTGGTCTGCAATGGAACAGTACAGCATGGGAGTCCACCTTGGGCAAGCGTTATAGTACTCTCTCACCCTGGCCACAATATGACTTCCGGTTGGTTCTAGAGGAAGTGGCGGAAGTGCTGTGTTTAACGGAAGTTACGTCATGCGTTGTAGTCTTCCGTTGAAATTATCACGGCGGAAGTTGAACGGTCTGCCTGAAATTGTCACCAGGCTTTTCTCTTCGCAGAAGAGAAAGCCTGGCTACGTGAGGCTAGTACTCTCTGGACGTCTAGGACACAAAATGCTGGAAACAAGGCTTTGCTGACAGAACGTTTATTCACAACCACCCAGGGAAATACCTGGTGATAAACTCCCACGAGAACAAACACACAATAGCCAAACAAACAATATCATAGGTTACAAACTGGTGATGAGGAACAGAACACAGAAGGCAATATCACACAGGGACCTCAATACTGGTGAAACTGAAACTGAAATACAATAGGCTAGAACACTAATATGAATAATTAAACACAGGTGAAGCAGATAATCCATAATCACCAGGGTGGGGTGAGAACATACAGATAACAACAGCTACAATGGACAGAACCACAGGACTATACTTATATATAAAATAGGTAGACCTAGGCAAGAATAGAACATAGCTCATGAAACTGTCTCCCAGTTATGGATACTGTACTTCAACCTTATATAATTTGTTGTACGTCAAATAGCAAAACTATGCTTGTAGTTCTTCCCGTAGATTTCCCCCCACAAAATGTGTGCCCCCTTTTATTGGGGGGCCAAATGTTAACCTATGACATGCCCAGGATCGGGACGCTACAGTTTATGTGGTTAAACAGCATCCCAGTCAGATATGGGCCTTTTTAATCTTCTTTGATAGGCTCATCTAAGTGAAGGAACACACTAGGGCATTCACGAATAGTGATTTTTAGTATTCGAATTATTCAACCTCAAAGTATTCGAATAGTCGAATATTCGACAGGACTGGCCAAACTTTCAAATATTAAGCAAGCAAGAGGCGAACATTGTGAAAATAGCCAATATACATGCTCACAACGCCTCGCGTTGCGAGGTGTTGTGAGCAATTAGATCTGCTATTTTCACAATATTTATCTGCGGAACCGAGTCACATTAAATGTAATATCTACAATTCCAAGTGCTTGTCAGGGTGGGGGTCCCCAGTTCAAATATGTTTATTTTGGGGGTCTAACCCCTGGTATAGAGCATTAACAAATTCATCCACCAGCATTGATTGACAACTCATTCTTACGACTTCCTATCTAGCCAAGCTTTATAAACTATAGATTTTTAAAGAGAAAACGATGGAAAAAAAAACAACGTTGAATAGTGACTTTGATATTCGAATATTGGAATATTTGGTGAATGCCCTAGAACACACTGACTTCAAAGTAACCTCCATCAGCCTGGGGCCACTCTCAGCCATGTAATGGGAACGGCTTCAGGAGTCCACCTCGAGGAAGGATCCAGAGTCCCTGAGGCAGCTGGAGGCTGTATGTGCACACGGCAGAAACCAGGCCTGACATGGCTGCTCTGCTCTCATAGTTTATAATGATATCTATTTTAGACGATCATACTTAATAAGGGGTCCAACCTATGTTCCCCAGGTTCTATGTTCCCCAGGTTCTATGTTCCCCAGGTTCTATGTTCCCCATCTCACAGCATTAAAACCTGGGGAACATACCGGTAGGTAGCCTACGGTCCCCTTAATAATGTGAGACATTCTTTTTACAGCTCTGCAAAGCTGTCAATAAACAGACCCAGTGGCCAATGAGGATTCAGCCAATGGCTTCCCATCCTCTGAACCAAGCCCCCTGGACTGTTAGAACAGTGAAGCTGCCACAGCCTGGTGATAAATGAACGGTGAGACTTTGGCCACTCTGTCGAGGTGCCAACTACTTGCGCCTTTTGAACAAGTAAGCCATGTATGGCCTACGTGTACGCCAGCAGAACGCGCCATGAGGTGCGCTCACCACTGGCATCACCACTGGCAATGCCTGTGACATCACCACTGGCGTCACCAGGAATTCTGGTCCCTCACTGGCTGTTAATGATGACGTTGCCAGAGGTGCTGGTCCCTGATTGGGCTACGGGTGTAAACACACAGCTAGTCAGCAACCTACATACTGTACATATACCTACATACTGTACATACATACATACTGTACATACCTACATACGCAGCCAAACACAGTGCTTTCAGCCTTGCACGTTCTGCTGGCACAAGTAACTGTGTGTGTGTGTGTGTGTGTGTGTGTGTGTGTGTGTGCGTGCGTGCGTGCGTGCGTGCGTGCGTGCGTGCGTGCGTGCGTGCGTGTGTGAATAGAATAGAAGTTTATTGTCATTGTAACAATACAGTACAGGCACAGGCACAGTTACATTGTCAACGATCAACTCATTTCCAAAGCACAGTACACGTACAAGCACATACACAGTACAACAAAATTAGGGGTGTGCATTTAAGGGTGCACGGCTGCTGACATTTTTACGGCGCTGTGTGGGCAGAGCTTAAGGAACAGATTCTTATCTTGGCACTGAAGGGCGGCTTCACAGTGGGTAGGAGTGAGGGTCACTTTATTGGAGATGTTTGTTGATGGCTCACTTTTAAATTTGAATTATTTAAAGGCATTGGCCAAGTTAATGTCCTGTATCCATTACTGGCTCTTTGTGTGTCAACTTGAAGTATGTTTTTGAAAGAAGGGCTTTCAACAGATTCTTTTTTGGGAAATCCTGGCTTGTTAACGGACCTCCTCCACACTACAGTATACTATCATGTTGGTTGATCTGTTTCCCACAATTTCCCCACACAATAAGAATTAGATTAAATAACGAACTCATGCCGTTTTGCTTTTGACCGTCTCCAATTTAAACCCTTTCAACATGATGTCCCTATTTCAACCCCACGTAGTCACCGTACAGTGCATTTCTCCAGAAACGCTCAACAACAACATTTCTGTGCTACAAAAAACGTTACATTTGAGGTAGGTTCACCGTTTAGGTTGGTTAGGTTTATGGGTTTAAAGGACAATTTTGTTTTTTTACAACAAGGGTTCATAATTTAGATTGTAATTAAAGAAAAGAAAAGATTTTAATTCACGGCTTTCTTTCGTTTTAGCCATTTTAGCGATTTTTATTTCAGTGGGGTGGGGGCATGCGTACAAGTGACTAAATATGTATTTTTAGACACAATAAGTTGCCGATTTCTTTAATACAATTTATGGTTCCAGTACTAGCCCACATAAGTCACATCTGCCCATGAAGGATTGTGGTGCATCCTGGGAATGGGCTTATTCATCATCATTAAAAATCGCTTAAAGCCATACTGTGTAAGATGCCCAACTAGTGGTCATTAGCCCTATAGCAAACCGCGGTCGCGTCCGCGTCTTTCGGACGTTTTTCGTACCTTCAGACCCCCGCGTCTGCCTCCACCTCGCTGAGATCTATCTTTTAAGGGGTCCCTTGTTCCTGTGCGTTCAGTAATTCCAGAGATACGGACTCCTTCACCCTGCCTGGTAGGCGAAATTACCTAGAGAAGGGATGGTACAAACGGGCGACAACAAATATGGCTGCCATAGCGACCCCACTTCAAGATGCGCTGTGATTGGCCGGCAGTTGTATAACCCTCGCTGTGATTGGCCGGTAGTGTGATGACGCAATTTTGGCGCGAGATCCGGTCCACGGCAAGGATCTCAGTTTACATACAGAGAAGGCTTTACAGGCTGAAATTCACGGCGCGGATCTTCTAAAACTTTTGTGATTTAATAGTTAGGAGAATTTTAAGATTTGTTTTATAAAAAAAGTTACATAGTACAACTTTAAACGATAGAAAGCAGTAAATGAAAACATTTGAACCCTCACCTTATATTTTCTCTAATTACAATCTAAAATATGAACCCTTGCTGTAAAAGGTTGTCCTTTAAGGTTATAGGTTTAGGCAATGGCAATTTTGTAAGGTTTAGGGTTAGTTTTAGTCAAGCACAACTTTTTAGTTTTTGTTTTTAAGGTTGTAGATAAGCTTTTTTTGTGTGTCTGTGGTGGTACAACAAAGTATTATACAGCTTAAGTGGCTAATGTCTTTTGATTATGGATTCCAAGTATCTGTTGGGTTTCTGTGCCAGTTCCTTGTAACGGGGTTGGCTCAAATAAAGTGTGAAAATGTTCAGTCCATATCTCCCCATCCTGGATGAGCAGCTCTTCAGGTTCATAGTGCCTCTGCTCCCAGAAGGACTTAGCTTCTATACTCAAGATATTCGGAAGTAGGCGTCTTTTAGATTCTAATTGTATTTTTAAGTGTCTTTAACTGTTATATAATGCTTGCATGTACTTGTTTGTGGGGAAGTGATTCTATTTTCTAGCGTTTGTTTGCACGTAGAACAAATTTAGCGTTATTTGGTGTTCTATTGATGATACTGTTCATATTTTTGGACTGCCTTCCTTTAGGGGTGGCCGTAGCTTAGTGGCTAGCGGAGCTGGAGAGCCCCTGACTGTCCCAGGCACGATTCCAGACCAGGCCAGCAGTGTCGTTGTGTGTCCATGTGCTAGCTAGACTCTTAAACCCTAATTGTTCAGTGGCCGTTGCAGGCTGCCATCAGCTGTGTTGGGCTGATAACTGAATATCCCCCACAGGAGGAGTAGGTCCACATTGTTATTATGTTTTCAGCCAGAGGGAGGTTAGGTGTAATGATTTCCTGGCGAGTGTGGCGAATATCTCTTGGTATTTGTTCATTGCTGCCTTGTGTACATAATTGTAACAGTACATACTGTACAATATAGTGGTTACAGTACTGTGCTGTGTGTCAAACTTCAAGCAGTGGCACACAGCGGTGGACATATGACACTTAACCATTGAGTCCTTTACTTAACCCTGGGTGTGTTGAAGGGCTGGCTGGGTTTTAGCATTGTTTGAAAAAGTCGGGGGTTTGTTTGTGGTCTGATAAGGGGGCGGAGGGTTGGACTGTGTAGGAGGAGGGTTCAGAAGGTGATCATTTACTGTGTGATCTACAGTTCTGTTGCAGAGATGAACAATAGCCTAATTGAACCTTTCGCAAAGAGTCCCCTCTTATACCGACTGTTGACAATGTAAAGACTGAGACTTTACATCGCGCGCACACACCTCTCTCTCTCTCTCTCTTTCTCTCTCTCTCTCTCTCTCTCTCTCTCTCTCTCTCTCTCTGCCCACTCAGACAGAACCCTCAGCTGCTGCTGCTGCTGCTGCTTCCGCTGTGTGTGTGTGTGTGTGTGTGTGCGTGTGTGTGCATGTGTGTGCGTGCGTGCGTGCGTGCGTGCGTGCGTGCGTGCGTCCAGTAATCTCCCAGTGCTCGTCTCTAGACACAGCTCTGAATGTCTCTCCTACTGAGACAAACAACACCAACTGTCAACATGAGATGAATCCAACAGAACCTTTTCATTTGCATACGCCAGTGCATGTGAATCCATGCATACTATTAACAACAATGTGTAATAGCAGGGTGTGTATACTGGGGTAAGGGGGGGGGGGGGGACGAGGACTAAGACGGAGGCGCTAAAACGATAGGATTAAAAACTAAAAAAGAAAGAAAAAAAACTTTCTTTTCATCGTAATGTTTACTCATTTCATCTTCACATAAGGGAACAATTTGAACCTATAAGCTCTAAGATAAGGGTCTTCAACAGGGGGTCCGGGACCCCTAGGGGGTCCTCAGGGTTACTACAGGGGTTCCTCCAAATCTTTGTGTCCTTTTTTATATTAACCATTTGAAACCTAGGGTCCATATTCTGAGAACTTTAGCCACAAATAGCCGATCTACAAGCTCACAGCGTCTCGCAGCGCGAGGCGTTGTTATTTATTATTTTCGGCAAAGAGGTTTGGTGTAGAGGAGAAAAAGAGCAGACTAAGTACAGAGTGAAAGGTCAAGTATTGACGGTTCAAGTGGAATATCTGAAAACACAAATTGACATGAATCTAAAATACAACTGATGATTGTGCTGTCAAACATGAAACTATATGGAATCTATGAAAAGGTTGTGGGGGTCCCTGCTTCATCTCTCTCTCAACTAAGGGGTCCTTGGCCTGAAAACGTTGAAGACCCCTGCTCTAAGAGAAGCGTTATCTTTGAGCGGTGCTCATGGAGCTCCATCAGCTGGCTTTGTCCAGTACTGGCCTACATCTTGGCACAAAGTTTGCTCAAAGTTTGTTGTACGGGACGAAGCATCCCCGGACAACACATCCCAAAGCATGGCCTACATCTGGCCTACATATTCGTGGGACGCTTAATGAAATCAACTCATAGCACTGCTCACTTCACACTAGGTGTTCTTTTTTTTAACTGCATTGCTTTGTCTTTTGGCTGCAGGCAGGCAGCTCACATCTGTCTGTTCATATAATCCCATGCGTAAGCAGGTAAAACCCTCCCCTGTTCATGCATGCATATTACATTCTTCCAAAATGAGTGTGTAATAAGTATGGGCACATATGCTGTGCAACCTGAGCCAACAATGAATGGCAGCTGATGCTTTGTTTATCACATACCCGTTAAAATAGCATTTGATCAAATCTCTGTTTGAATAAATTGATTAACTACAGGCTACAGCCCCAATTCTGGGGGAGAACATTATGCAAAAAAAGCACATTTACAATGCATGGCGTTGTGGACAATTTGCTAAATATCATTCCCTTGGACTGCTCTCAGTATTTCTTCTCTCTCCACTATAACTGTCAAATAAAGCCGGAAAAAAAAAAGAAAAAGAAAAAGGATTTCCAGACAGTATGGGGAGGGAGGTGGTGCTTGGAAACACAACTGGTGCTGAAGGCTGCCAGCCTCGCCATTCTAGCCAGTCTGCCAACTATAGAAGTCCAGATAAACTACAGTGTGTTTTCAGATGTGAATTCAACCAAAAACCATCCACAGGAACTGTGTTTGAGTTCCCTGAAGCTGTCAGAGCCCTGCACAAGGACAAGGACAAAACAAGCAAACTAACAAAAAGGGGAAAAAAAACATTGAATCTGTAAATGAGTTTTTGCTCAAACATTCCATATATTTAGTAAATCCATATACAAATCTCCCCCCTCAACATTTGACAACGACAACACACACAAATTATTATTATTATTTTTTTTTTAGCTTCATTTGTTATTCTCTTTTTATTTTTATTTCTCTCAAGGTCGTCCCCAGACGAGTGGCGTCTCCGGTCATCTCCAGCCTCCTTACAGCTCACCAGTACTTCCTCCCATGTACATCAGGTGTGGGATGTGCTCATGATCAATGCCCGTGTGGCGGCTCCCATACCACAAGTTTGCTGGCTGGAAGCTCCCGGTGTCTGTGGCAGTGACCGACCGGCCAGCCTCCTTCTCCTGGCTGCTGCAGTAACTTCTCTCTTCTTACACTTGCTGGCCCCTCTTAAAACCCTGCAAGACCCACCGTAGCTTTTTGGCTACATTTATATTTTATTAAAATAAAATAAAAAGTTTAACTAATAAATAAGTGTTTAAATGATTTGTGTTCCTGTTCTTTTTTCACCTAAACATCACCATTGGATCATATTGTTTAGTTATAACAATGCCATTGGCCAGGATATTTGCATATAAATACCCCCACTTGCAGGGTTAAAGATGCTTGGTTGTCTTCTGATTGATGTTTAGCATGCACATAGCATTCTGGGTTAGCAGTAGCACCCATCTTTAAGGTTGAGCTGTATTGTCATTGACCTCTATATTATATAGGGGGATGTACTGTAGCGCTTTGGATAAAAGCGCTATATAAATGCACCATTTACCATTTACTGTATACATTATATATCCTTAATACATTTTTTTTACAGCCAGTATATTTGTTATTTGTTTTATATGTATTTGTATTTGTATTTGTATTGTATTTTTATTTGTATTTTTATTTGTATTTGTATTTGTATTTTTGTTATTATTGTTGTTGTTAATGTTGTTGTTATTGTTTGTTGTAGTTATTATTATTATTATTATTAATATTTATAAGTGTGGTTGTCCCGTAGGGCAACATACTATTGTTCCCGGCGTTCTTACTCATCATCCCGTGTAACTCTTCAGCGAATCAGACAGCACGATTTCCCCGTGTATATACCTCGGTATTGTGATGTCACCACGGAGCTCTCTTAGATCATCAATCTATTAGATTTTATTTACCACAAAATATCAACACACTAATTGTTCCCGGCGTTCTTACTCATCATCCTGTGTAACCCTTCAGTCAATCAGACATCACGATTTCCCCGTATATATCGTGGCAACACATTATTGTCATCGGCGTTCTTACATCTCATGCAATCCTTCTGCCAACCAGACATCACCTTACCTTGATATTGTGATGTCATCGTTTTTCCCCCATCTGATTGGCTCTAATGGCTCCCCATTAGAGTCAACGGCAAACACATTTTTTCTAGTTTTGTCATTATTATTATTCTATTATTTTGTTATTATTATTAATCATTATATTGCTGTTAGCACTTTCTTTGTAGAACATGGCCAACATGTCACTGCATATGACGGATGGTCACATTGAAGACAGACTGTTCTCAGTGGATTCCGACGACATGATTGGATTTTACATCACGGCTCTAAAAGAGGCTGAGCCGTCTTTGAGAGGGTCTGTATCTGTGTGTCTGCCCAGAGCTAAATTAGCACTCACCAGGTTAGCATTCACCAGCGTTAGTTTTACTGAGGTTGGGGTTCGGGTTAAGGTTAGTTTTAGGTCAACGGCATATTGACGCGGACCCGGATTCCCACAATTCAAATTTGGGCACATATGATGTCACTGGCAAGACTCTTTCAGAGCCAAGTAGTCCTTTGCGGTCGAAACGGGCTGAAACCATGCCCACATATGGAGTCACACACCATAGACTGGTGCCACAGACTGGCCACATGAAGTCCTAACTCCATGTGAAGCCACACTGTTGGTAGTCATGGCCGCCAGTTCCCACCTGATGTTGTATGGGAGTCGGGACTGCTCCAGACCGTACCGAATAACCGCTAGCTTGCATAACACCTTGAGACTGGGATGTAAGTATAAGATGTAGATGTAAAGGTCGGGTGTGTTGAATCCTCCAATAAAGACGACGATACGATCTCCCACCATGCAACAGCACATTTTATACATCAACGAACACGGGCCTTTCCCCTTGGGTTCAACCTTTGTCCAGGAGAAGGCCTCTGGATTTAACTTCCACAGGTCATTGACGCTCTGATTCAAGCTGCAGCCACACAATATGTACAGCTCTCCATTGTAGGCAAAGGCTGAATGACACAAGCCTGGAAGACACTGTGCACAAGGTGTGCTCAGCCAGCAGTTGGTCTCTGTGTCAAACACTCTGATATTGTTGTAGTTGTCCTCGTGCCCTCCGCCCCCAAATACAAACATCTTCGTCCCGATGATGGTAGCAGAGTGATGGGAGGAAGGGAGCACCGGAGAGCCCCTGGTGTTGACTAAGGACCAGAGCATGGTGGTGGCGTCCAGCTTGTAGATGTCATTGGTGCGACCATTCAGCTGGGTGTGTCCTCCGTAAACATACATGACCTTCCCCAGGACGCAGGCCGAATGGCCGTACCTCGCCTCTGGAACGGCGCCTGAACTTTTGCACTCGACCCATCCGTGGCTGTCCACGTGAAACGCATAGAGCGTGTTGATTAACCCCGTGTACGTCCAGCCTCCCAGGATGTAGATAACGTATTCTATCAGCACAGCCGTGTGGCCCTCTTCACCAAGCGCAAGGACACAGTGTCGAAGATGTGCACGACCATTGAACGTGTGCGTCTCGCCGTAACGAGACCCTCCGAAGGAATACACCTTGTGCCCCACTGTCACTGCTGCATGGTCGTCCTTCTTTGGTCCTTTGCGGTGCACCGCCCAGCAGTACATGCCTGACGCCAACACAACAGCCCCTAAAATCTGGATTTTCCAGATTTTATTTTACTCTAGTAATGCAGAGTGGTTGCATGTGCTGCCACATTAGTTCAGTGGCACAAGCGTCACGCAAGGTTTGGTCAGTCCGCAACGCTGATGGGTTGGCCAATGGCCAATCACAGGAAGTGCCTCATCAGAATAAGGCAAATGGGTGCCCAGCGCAACACAGACATGCTCTAGTCATCTGTCTTGGCCATCTGTCTTGGCCATATATATATTCTGTTAGTGTGGTTCCCCTAACAGGGCATCATCTGGGATATAATCCCTTTTATGACCATATGGAGATCCCTAACAGAATCTCTTTCATGCCATATATGGAGATCCTTGCTCTGAGTATCTGACATCACTAATCCCTTTTATGCCCATATTTGGAGATCCCTAACAGAATCCCTTTTATGCCCATACATGGAGATCCCTGCTCTGAGTATCTGACATCATTAATCCCTTTTATGCCCATATATGGAGATCCCTAACAGAATCCTTTTTATGCCTATATATGGAGATCCCTGCTCTGTGTATCTGACATCACTGCGATGTCACCTGTGATGTCACAGTGATGTGTCAGGGGATCCACAGTGTCAGGCGTTACACGTATACATACATACGGACAAGCAGTGACGGTTCTCATAGAGACCCCAAATGATGCCCCATGGGGCAGATACAGATGTGCCGGTTCAACTCTTCAATATGTACGGCTCTTTTCCTGTAAATGTACTGCAAGTGCATTTTTCTCCACAGGTTTCTTTGCCTGTTTTGTCTTTTATTTTTTTTTAGGAGAATGGAGCGTATTTTTGCAGAAACTCGCAAATTGAAAGACACCGATCCATTCCTATTGAAAAGCAGAATACACCTGTCGATTTAAACTTCTAAGTCAGAGAAGGTCATGCAATTGCAAAAATAGCTGATCTACAAGCTCAATGTTCTGCGAATCCCCTGAAAATCTACTGTCTTGCCAATGGCAGGACCTGTGAGGATTTGAAATGGCACATCTGTAGATGGCCCACCTAGATGGCCCACCTCTGAGAATCATAGATTTACGTAAGGAATGACGCTCCTCGCTCAGTCAGCGTCATCTTGAAGCAACAGTTTTTTTGCTGTTTTTGTTTAATTCATTTGTTTAGCTTTCTGGACCGTGTCCTCACTTAGGCAGAGAAAAGAACACCTCTTTCTGAGCTTTGAGTCGTGATGAACTGTGAGGCAGATCCAGCACTTCCCATTTCACATCATCACACACAACACACACAGAGGTGAGAGAGAGAGATGGGGAGAGAGAGAGAGACACAGAGAGACAGAGAGACAGACAGAGAGAGAGAGAGAGAGAGAGAGAGAGAGAGAGAGAGAGAGACCAGATGGAATGAATAAGAACTAGTATTTAATCGTCATACTGCTGCCAGCTGCCATCAACCTGTTTGTGTGTGTGTGTGTGTGTGTGTGTGTGTGTGTGTGTGTGTGTGTGTGGGGGGGGGGGGGGGGGGGGGGTGTATTTGTGTGTGTGTGTGTGTGTGTGTGTGTGTGTGTGTGTGTGTGTGTGTGTGTGTGTGTGTGTGTGTGTGTGTGTGTGTGTGTGTGCATGTGCGTGTCCGTATGCGTGTGCATGTGTGCGTGCGTGCATGTGTAACACAGTCTTCCACCCAAAACACTGCGTATGCCCATATGGCTCATTATGGTCACACGCAGCATAATGTTTGTGCAGTATTGTGCTCATTTACACAGATTAAAGACATGTACTTAACGTTGTTTTTAAGTGAGCTGCTCTGAGCTATATGTTTTACAACAGAACCTCCTCCTAACCATCCACCCCCTGTATCTAGTCCTGTATTCAAAATACACCATAATATACTATGCATAATTAATCCATGTGCAGTTAGCGAGGGCGTGTTTCGTTTTGGAGCTCCTTCAGCAGCCATTGCTCCACAATTTCAGCATTCTTGCTGTGATAGTTGAGTCTTCTTTCACTTTAGCCCCAGCGTTTGGTACCCCTCAAGGTTGGTGGCCTGTGCTGCAGCACCTCTGTTATGCCCCCACGGCAGAGTGGCCAAGTTATGGCCGTTTGAAGTGTTAACACTGCTGAAACACTGCTGTAGTGTCCTTTATGTGTGCAATTTAATTGTTTGTGTGTGTGTGTGTGTGTGTGTGTGTGTGTGTGTGTGTGTGTGTGTGTGTGTGTGTGTGTGTGTGTGTGTGTGTGTGTGTGTGTGTGTGTAATTGAGTGAGTGCAGTGTTCCTGCGTGTGCTTGCGTGCACTAGTTTTACTATACTTGTGAAGGCCAAGTTTCCCAAGTATACAATTTCAGAAATAGACATTGTGCAGACATTGTGTGTCATCACAATTATATATACGTATGTGTGTGTGAATGCATGTGTACGTGTGAGTAACACTGTCCTACCAGCCAAAACACTTTGTATGCACATATGGCTCATTATGGAGACATGTTGCGCTGTGTGCATTGTGTGCGTGTCCACGTAACACATAACTGAGTGTGATACGATTTCGAAGTGTTTACAGCAAAATACACCACATGCTGTAATTGTTAACGAGAACTCTAGAGATGTGGGGCATCATATTGACTCTAGTTTGGAGGAAGCATTTTAAATCCCGACCTTGTGAATTCTGTCTCACAGCTTAGATATAGTATTCTTAGATAAGGGGGTGAGGAGTGATGTGAGTCAAAGAAAAGCGCTACAGTCCTAGTGACACGTGTCCCAGGCATAGGCGATTTTTAAGGTGTCCATGGGTGCACTTGCACCCCCTGGCCGCCAGGGGGGTGAACAACCTCATAAAGTCATTGCAAGCTATACCACAAGCAACGAATTTCCACAGAGCAACAAAGTGTCTGTTATTTAGCTCTGGTGACGAATTTGGTGGTGAACTGCTCCTAAAGCCCTCTCTTAAATGTATTTTACACATGCAAAAATAAGTAAATAAATCATCATGGTGTCTAGAAAAGCACAGTTTATATTGTGTTACAATTAGGTAAAAAATAAACCTTAGAAACCTGTTAAAACAACAGCACAAACCGTACAAAATTTCGCACGTGCGCAAGTGCCCGTGCATGAGGAACGCAGTCTTGCACCCCCTGCTAGAAGAGGCTAGAATCGCCTATGGTCCCAGTAATATGTAGGGAAGGAGCTCGAAACAAGGGTCCGCTACAAACCCGATAACAAATGTATTGAGTACCCGGTATCAATAAGCTTTGGGCTTATCAAGCTTGTTATCGAGCATAGCGGCCCATGTCATACTTAAACAATCAAGACATGAGGCGGTCAAGAAATTATTACAGTATACTATTAATTAAAGCCATTCAACACTTATTGCACACTAATGATGATTGTTTTAAATTGATTTAATGATAATAATTGTTACTTTCATCTTCATATAGATGGTGATCAGCTACAAACTCACAGTCACAACAACTGGCCAATAAAAAAAAAAGGACCAGTTCTGTTCAGAATTTGTCGTCTCGCGTCTTTCCACAAAACATTTGAAAACGCTCAATAGTGGGCTCAATGAAAGCCCTGCTTAATAAGCAGGATTTATAAGGCGCTCATTATCAATACAAATTAAGGAGCTCCTTCCCTACCAGTGTGTCCCTGTTTGTTCCTGCGTATATACCTTGTGCTTTCACCTGTCTTTTTTATTTATTTATTTTTTACTCTTTTTATAATTTTTATCTCACGATTTTTGCAAACCATTTTCACCCAGTGCCAATTGTCTATGTAATCCTGGGCTCTGCTCTCCCTCTGCCGTGCCTGGGGAGACAACAGACTGACCTCATGCTTCCTTCAATGCATGAGTAGTCCAAGTTGTTTCTTTTCACCTGACAGGGGGGATTTCCCCGGGATGGACGTAGCGCGTGGAAGGAACACGTTATTCCAACCAGTTACTTTCCCCTCCATCAGGCGCCCCGGCTGGCCAGGGGGAGGCATTATTTAAGACCAGGATTACTGCATGTTTTTGTGAGGGTATCAACCCTAGGAGACACGGGGAGAACATGCAAACTCCACACAGAAAGGCCCTATCGCCAACCCCACCTGGGGTGCGGGCGCTGATGACGCGGAGGGAGAAACACACCCCCAGCACCCACAGCGTCCCCCGGCGGGAATCGAACCCAGGACCTTCTAGCTGTGAGGCGAAGCGCTAACCACTGCGCTACCGTGCCCCCCTTGTGCTTTCACCTGTCTATCTGTCTGTCTGTCTGTCTGTCTGTCTGTCTGTCTGTCTGTCTGTCTGTCTGTCTGTCTGTCTGTCTGTCTGTCTGTCTGTCTGTCTGTCTGTCTGTCTGTCTGTCCTTCTCTGTGTGTCTGTGGGCTTGGCTCTGCTGGTCCACCTGCCCTAGCTGTTACCTCAAATCAACTTGTGTGCTCGTATGCCCACACTGTTACTTTTCGTTAAATTGAAAAACAAAAAACTATTTTCAGATGGATCCAGCACTCCATGCGCTGTTGAGCTTGCAGATTGACTGTGTGCTGCTTTTGTGTCATATTGCAGTATGAATAAGTAAGGCAATGATAAAACATAAAGTACATAAAAAGTTTAAATATGGAGAGTTTCTGCCCGATGGTGAAGATATTTACAGTACCTCCTTCCAATCATCCAGATTGTTGTTTCAACTACCGCTGAACAAAATGCAGTGAACAGGTCAATGATTGGAAGTGCCAACATTTTCTTCATTAGACAAAGACAACACTGAAGTAATTGTTTTTGGAGCCAGGGAAGAATGATTAAAAGCCTGTGCTCAGCTTCAATCGGTAGTATTAAAAAAACACGCACAAACAAAGCCAACATTCTTGGTGTAGTCGTGGACTGAGACCTGAATTTGAACAGCCATGTTAACACGATTACAGTCAGCCAACTGTCACTGTAAGAATGTATTAAGAATTAACAAACTTGTCTCTCAGCAAGATTTAGAAAATAATCTTCAGTAGACATGACTAACGGTGTCTTTACAAGTTTCTCTCTCTCGAAAAAAAAAAGATTTGAACTGATTATGTGTGTGTGTAGATCAACGGAAAACACTACCGTTGATCTACAGTATAAAGCATTGAATGGTTTAGAGCACTGGTTCTCAACCTGTGGGTCCAAATTATTTTGGGGGGTCCCCAGATGATTAACTTAATGTGCAACATTGTTTTCTCACTCAATAGTAAACAAACCAGCATACAGTTTTAAGTGTTTAGAGAGTGTCTGCACATTTCTAGTGACAATTTAAGGACTTTTTAATACCTCTAAAATAACAAATTAAACATTGGCCAAATTGTCAAATATTAGAGGCAGAAATTGTGAAAATAGCAGATCTACCGGTACATGCTCACCGCGAGGCGTTGTGAGCATGTAGATCGGCTATTTTCACAATAGAACCGAGTTATACAAAATGTAATGCCTCAACTCTTGTGCTCATCAGGGTATGGGGGTCCCCGGTTAAAATATGATTATTTTGGGGGTCGCGGCCCAAAAACGTTGAGAACCACTGGTTTAGAGCACTGGTTCCCAAACACTGGGTCGGGACCCATTTGTGGGTCGCTTGTCCGCTTTTCAATGTGGTGTATGTGTTTTCTATTGATTGTAAGTTTTTTTGATCTAGTGTGTGTGTGTTTTTGTCCGCTTTTCGATCTGGTGTATGTGTTTTCTATCGCGGACACATTTTTATGGGTCCCTTAATTTTTCCCCCTACAACATAATCAACATATATGGATTATACATGAACCCTGCTGAACCGCCTTCGCACTGGGGTTGGCCGCTTCAAAACACCCATGAAGAAGTGGGGCCTGGCAGACAGCGCAGTATGCGAGTGTGGAGAACCCGAGCAGACTGCAGA
>NC_137811.1:69716439-69728939 GCF_963921795.1 Nannobrachium achirus | reverse complement strand
GAGATTCGATCGGTCTCTTGTGTAGGATTATGGTTTAGTGAGAATGCCCATTTTCAGGATAATATTTGCCATAATAACATGATTCCTATCTGCATTAAGTGTGGAAAGGACCGAACAACACACACACACACACACACACACACACACACACACACACACACACACACACACACACACACACACACACACACACACACATGCACACTCACAGACACAGTAACACAGTTCTGGCAATCTGTTCCCGGAAACTGTTCATGTCGAGTGTGTGCGACCTTCGCCGTCGGAGACGGGATGTCCGTGGAAGCGGCCAGAAGCACTCCCGCCAGTAGGTGGTGGTACGTCTGTTTTTCACCCTGCCAGAGATCATCCCAGGTCAGGAGGGTGACAGAGTACAACGTTGCGTCCAGCCCTGCCAACATATGGCCTGTCATTTCTACCAGGAGGAGACGGTCACTGGAGGACATGTGTTGACCAGGCAACCCTGGGTCATTATAGGATCGGCCAATCCTGCCTGACACCAGGTTAAAACAGAGCGGGAGACACGTTCTCAAACTACTTAAGCCACTACAAGCTTGCAATGCGTTGCGATGTGACACATTTTGAGCTTGTAGATCTGCTACTTTTTTTACCATTTTATCTTTTTAAATAAATTAATTGGAAATGTACAAAACTATATATGACACATTTGTATTAAATAGCCAACTCGTGATATTATCAAACATAAATTTCAAATATACTCATTACTCAGACATCTACACCTCCCAAAAGGTTGTGCACGTTTAATTCAGTGTGACTAAGCAGGAGTAAAACATCCCCACTCCCCTCTAGAAAATCAAATACATTTCTACACATTTAAATTAAATTGAACATGAATATCAAAAGGAAAGGCATGTATTTAATTCAGTCTGACCAGGAGCAGAGGTAAAACATATACCCACAGGCAGGCACGTGCATACATAGACATCAAAGTGGGCTTGAGCCCTTTTATCCGTCTGTAAAAAGTGCCCTCTCCAGACCATGAATGCGTTTTTTTACTGCGGTAAAATAAATTGATTATGCTTAGTTCAGTGTGGTATCAAGCACCAAAAATAGCCGACCTCGCGTTGTTAACTTGTAGGTCTGCTATTTTCGATATTTTCACCAAAAGGCCCTTTTCGAGATGTCAGCCCCTGCTGCCTCTCTAACATTCTCTGCACGTCCCTGCCCACAGGCCATTCAAAACTAATGACAAGATAGGGGGTATCAAAAGCAGAGGCAAAAATCCAACCTGCCTGGCATCCAGGGACGTGCTGGCCATTGGGAAATTCGGGACAACTCCCGAACGGCCGGTTCATTCCCGGCCGGTCCAGGCCGGCCATCAGGAAAAAATTAAACTGTTTGCACAAAAGTAGTGAAAACAGCAGATCTACAAGCACACAACGCCTCGCACCGCGAGGCGTTGTGTGCTTGTAGATCGGCTGTTTTCACTAGTTTAAATCATTTTTAAAATGATAAATACAAAACAAACGGTTTTGGACATACAAGTTTTCCACCCGACAACGACAAAATATAACTCATGTAATTGGCCCAATGGCTTGTCACTTTGTCCCAAATCTTTGAGCAGCAGCAGTGCTATAGAGAGAGAGAGATCTCTCTCTATAGCGCGCAATGAGGGCCTCTCCAACTCTTTTTCCCGGGCTGAATCAGGGGCCCAGCACGTCCCTGCTGGCATCCACCTATAAAGCAACCGTGTTCATGAGGTCTCAACTTTGCCTGAGCTTCCTTTACCACGCGGAAGATTAAATCCCAAAGTGTTCCCTTTGATCTTGCAAAGTGTTATTATTAAATGTTACAGTTTATTAAAGTGTGTGCTTGGCAAATTAAACACAACCGGGTTCCAGTATCATTAAGTCTTCATTTGTACAATTTGCCATGTGTTGTGCAGTGACGCCGTTATTGAAGTTTTAATGATATGGTGTGCTCAAACTCATTACTGCATAGCGTTTAATAATGTTAAAAAAATGTGAATTGTAATCACAAGTTTGTTATCTAAATGATTTATCTCTTTGACACTTTCTTCAAAAAGGCTTCTTCCAAATTCCCTCTTGGAAAAATAGCTTCTTGTTAACTCTCTTGTTAATTTTCCTTTGACACTTTCAAATGTTCCTATCTTTAAGTTTCCTTTCATTTCCGTTTACAAAGTTTCCCCCTCGTACACGTTTTCTTTTGTTTAAGCCTATATGTCTATTTTTGATCATTTTTGGTCATAAAAGGACATCAAGGACATTTTAATCCTGTTATGTGAAGGACAGCTGCACCCCAGATTGTTTAGAGTGGTTTTGCGCTGGCTTTGGTAACAAAAAAAATCAGACCCGGTGTGAAGCGAGCGGTGATATTTAGTTAATTGTGGGCTCACTTTAGCGAGTGCACAATTTACATTCAAGTTCAATGGAACTTTTTCTGTAACCCAAAACCACTAAAGTGAACAGTTATATCAGCATGTACTGCTGTACACCCTGGTATCAGGAAGTGTTCTCATCAACTTAACCCCTATATATCGTTGTTGTCAGGTGGAAACCTTGTATCTCCAAGTTTCAAATTTGTATGTTTTTTCGCAAAGTAAAGCCCTGCTTCATCGTACAAGGCCGTCGCACAAAAGTAGTGAAAACAGCAGATCTACAAGCACACAACGCCTCGCGGTGCGAGGCGTTGTGTGCTTGTAGATCGGCTGTTTTCACTAGTTTAAATCGTTTTTAAAATGAGAAATGCAAAACGAACGGTTTTGGACATACAAGGTTCACCCGACAACGACAATATAGTTCATTTACCGGGGTTCTCCAGGGGTCCTTACTTGTTTACCTCTTTTTTTTACTCAATATACTATTCGCCAATTTACTGTACAAGCTTGTAGATCTGTTTTCATCAAATGTGTGCCTACTATTATGACATGCCCAAAACAGGGATGCCAGGATTAAAGCAAGGGTTTAACCCATTTAGGCCTACTGAAAGTCCTTTAAAGTCAGGTTTGAAAATTACCCACTGTTTTTCCGGAAAACATATTACTCAGCCTCTGTAGCAGCTAGAAACTAAATTCCAGAACTATTTGATAGCTTACACCTTTGGCTTTCATAGAAAAACTGTACAACATACTGTACATGTACTGTAATACACAAAAATGTGTTCCTTGCCTGAGGGGGTAATACACATTGATTAGGGTGGATTCTGTCAATGCTTTTCAATGGGAATGGAGTGGTTTCTTGCCATTCACAGATTCTGACAGACAAAAAAAAAAGACAAAAAAACATTCCATTCCCATTGAAAAGCATTGGCAGAATGGTCACATGTCTCCATTCCGACATGTCTCCATTCTGACACTAACCCTATCCCTTACCCTAACCATAACCTCTATGGAAGTGTTGCCACTCCGACGATAAGAAGTCAATGTCGGAATGGAGAGAGCCTCCCGGCAGAATCCGCTCTCATACGTACTCTCCTCCTTACTCTCTCCTTACATTAACCAGTCTACGGCAACGTGCGCGTGAGACAAAATGACGGCGAACCAACAGCGATTATATCAATGTGCACGGAGCGCGCGCACGCGGAGCGCCTCGTGGGAAGGATGTTTTCGCAAAAATTCCCTATTGCAGGCAATGGAGAGATGCCGCTTTAACAGCGTGAGTACAAAATTACCGATGCCTTTTCAGTGAAACGATAGACATGTGGTTGGGGCTCTCTGAATGAATGCTGTTTCAGATCATAAGGTATATTCCTGATATAATAGAAATTCCCCGGATAAACCACCGCACAGCCATTTCTGGGAGGCTGGGAAAGTGTTTGGGTGATTCTTCACTGCAAACCTTCATTTATCCATTTTAGCAAGGACGTGCTGATGCAGCTGGGCTTAGGCCAGGGCCCGTCAACAAATGAGTCTGCCTGGTTATTGTGTGACTGCTCCCATGGCGTTGGTTAATTTATTGCCATGTACAATTAATCATTCTTCCTCCTCTATTCCCTTTTCTCTTCTCAAACCCCCCGATCAGCCCTGGAATTGATTGGTCTGTTATAGGGGTGTAACGATACACTTTAATAGCGATTCGATACGATACATGGACGATATTGGTTGATTCATGGCGATACGATACGATTCGATTTAATTATTTAAAATCGATATAGTAACTATTTAGCAAAGAAATTAAATCTGTGTGAAAGGTGTGGATAGTGCAGGTTTTTAAGGGGAACATGTATTATTATGGATATAAATAAGTAAACACAGTGATTATCTGCCAAATACATGGACATTGTATATTGACAAACCTGCACCTTGACATGAACCCAGAGATTACACACATTTATCGATGGACCAGTGTAGCTATATGGAATGGAAAAGTAATTAAACCACTCCTTTTAATTTTTTCTTCTTAAAAATACTAAATACAATGCACAAGTAGGTAGTATCGATACAATCGATTCTTTGCACTGACGATTCGATACGATACAAAATAAAACGATACGGTTCGATTTTAGCTGTTTTCATTTCGATCTACTTCGATTTTTTAAGTTAAAAACGATATTTCGATACAGTTACTATATCGTTACACCCCTAGTCTGTTAATAAGATATCTGAATCTGGGCGGTTGTATATTAAATACTGGTTGCATTCCCATATAGATACGTAGACTTGTGTTGCATTGTGATTAGATAGACTGGTCTGTGTACTGTGTATTAGATTAAATACATATTGGTCTGTTACTCTTTTATATATTACTAGTCCTTGCCCGTTGGAACATATGTGCTCCGAATTATGTGGAGTATGGGTTATGGGGTTGCACAGTATAATGAGGGATTCCATGTAGGAGTAGGTAGGAGAATCCAGACGTCATCTCCAAATTTGGGCACAGTTTCAGCATACGGCTGTACCATGGCGGCGGTATCAGTGATGTCAGTCATCCACACATTTGGGCACTGTTTAGTATCAGTGATGTCAGCAGACAGACATCGGATAGACAGACATTCGGTCGTTTATTAGTAGGATGATTAGATACTGGTACGGATGTGCCATTTTAAAACTTCACACTTCCTGCCATTGGCAAGACAGTAGATTTTCAGGAGATTCACAGAACATTGAGCTTGTAGATCAGCTATTTTTGCTATTTTTACGACCTTCTCTGACTCGCCTTGGCCTTGGGAAAATCGCGCTCTTTCGAACGACCATCCTTTCGACCGGAGGGTTAGCGACTCACTCCACGGAGGTTAGGGTTAGGGTGAGGGTTAGATTCGGGTGTCGAAAAGATGACATGTAGTAACAGCGACACGCTCCCTCTTGCCTTTGGATCACAAGGTCATGGGTTTGTTCCCAGACTAACTCTGCATATGAGTAGCACAGCTTGGGTGCGGAAAATCATGCGGTGAGTACCGGGACCTGATAGCAGGTTTTGAGCTGAATGCGCTCCACCTCAGCAATCCATCTCCCACTGGTCTAACGCATTGCCAAACAGGGACGAACTCCTGCACTCTGTCTGATAACATCAATAATATAAGCCTTCCCGGGAGCATGTCGATATTTCAACATTTATAACATTTGTTCTACGTCTTGACGCGGGTGAATGTTAACCTGTTGAAATGCTAACCTGCCAACGCTGGTGGATGTTAACCTCTATGCCTAAACCTAAACCCAAACCCTAATCTCAGTAACCCTGACGCTGGTGAGTAGCTAACCTGCCGACGCCCCTTGTCAAAATAAAGGGATGTAGACATAGCGAGATTTCCCCAGCCTTTCCGTCCTACTTACTTAGTTACTGGTCTGTTTGTTCATATTAGGTTTGAAATGTACTGTTCTACATACTGTACAGTAGGTATTAACACTCACTTGTAGGCCTACCAGCCAGATACATTTTTACACACACGTCCCTTGCTTTGGTGCAGAGCCAAACTGTATGTAAAATACAGAAGTTCAGTTCATAAAGGGCTCACAACTTCAACAATTACGTTGTGAGCCCTATAAATTAACCGATTCACACACATCAGAGACACTTGCGTAATCTGATACCACGCCCCACCCCTCCTCCCCAATCTCATTACCCACAGAAAATCAGACATGAAACGGTCGTGCGAAGCGATAAGATTAGCTGATTAATGATTCATATCGCAGATGGTTCACTTACATATATTATATGACAGCATGACCACCAAGGTCTGAATTATGGATCCGTAGCCGACTGATGATTATTTAATGAACGCTTTATAC
Organism: Nannobrachium achirus; assembly: GCF_963921795.1. Lineage (NCBI taxonomy): Eukaryota > Metazoa > Chordata > Actinopteri > Myctophiformes > Myctophidae > Nannobrachium > Nannobrachium achirus. Next base: position 69,722,716 of record NC_137811.1, on the reverse strand, counting down.
AGGCTGACTATCAAAATTAATCAATAAGGTCTCTGGGGGCTGTTGTTGACACAGCTGGCCAACTACTTAAGGCCCCAAACATACATACTTAACATGTAACATACATACTTAACATACTTAACATACATACTTAACATGAATACCCAAACATACATACTTAACATGTAACATACATACTTAACATACTTAACCCATTCAGAACGGGTACACCTTATTGTGTATCATTATTTTATGCTTTAACTATTGAAAAATAGCATGTATATACAAGCTCACAGCGCGGCATCGAGTGCCGCGCTGCGAGCTTGTAGATCTGCTATTTTTGAAAAATCGTGAAAATTAGAATTTTGACCCGATTCTATAAGTATCTTTTGAATCCTTCTAAGGTGTTTTGAAAAACCTATGTTTCTATGTCAGCAATCTGGCCAGCCATCGTCAAAGAAAAGGTCCTTTTCACTTAACTGGAGCTCAGTTCGTCTGTTCTTGAGAGACTACTATGTCAGTGGTTCTCAAACCTTTTCATGTGAAGGACCCCCAAAATGATATGTATTTGGCCACGGACCCCGATCTCAAAATATTTTGTTCCGGGGACCACCCAGAAGCAAAATTTGATTTACAAACGTTCGCTTTAAAAATACATATATTCAAAGATTTCCACACATTTTTACAACTTTTTCAAAAATAGAAGATCTACAAGCTCGCAGCGCGGCACTCGGTGCCGCGCTGTGAGCTTGTAGATCTGCTATTTTTCACTGGTTAAAGCATTCAATAATTCTAGGCCTAAATGGGTTTTAACATACATACTTAACATGAATACGCAAATGCAAATGACAGCGCTTGGCTTGCGCCCACTGCAAAGACACAGCACAGCACATGCTACACTGTCGTATGGCCCTGAGGACGCAATAAACTCGAAAAGAAAAACAGAAAAGGTCAATGCAACAAACGATGAGACGATGGAGATAATAGTGTCAATCCTTGTGTTTCCAGAGGCCTAATAATACAGCAGTGGTTTTCAAAGTGGGGTCCGTGGACGCCCAGGGGTCCTTAAGGGAGTTCCAGGGGGTCCCCAGCTAAATCATGGATAGGAACCAAATGGACACTTATGGGTCTGTAACTCAGAGAATGGAGCACATGGAACCCTAACGGGTCCATTTGGTTCCATTCTCAAAGTTAAAATTAACATTGATTTTACAATATACGTAAAAGATAGAGATAGACATGCCATTAAATGGGAGTCCGTAGCATAACGTATGTCAAACTGGGGGTTCTTGAAATGAAAATGGTTGAGAATCACTGCTAGAGCCGTCTCCTCTTATGGGGGTCCCTGGGATATCTTTTTTACACCAACATCTCTTAAAAAAAAAGAAGCTGTCCTAGTGACAGCTTGTAGTCACCAAATGTTCACCCACCTTAAAATTAGCATGTGCATGAAAAAGCGACAGGACGGGCACATCCCAAACCCACAGTTGGTGGGTGCTGAGCGAACATGACCAGTACAACATGAAGAGAATAAACACATGCACACTGTAGGGCTCCAATTTCAATAGCAGTGCTGTGACATTTAAAACTAAACACTTTGCATCAGACTCATATACATACGCACGCACGCACGCACGTACCCACGCACGCACGCAGAACATTAAGCAGAGAAGGCTGATGGTGGGATTTTGTTCGAGACAAACTATAGAGTTAGAGGAAGGCAGAGGAGAGATAAGATAGATTGCAGTGGGTCTCTGTATGTGAGTTCAGAGTTAAAATGACTTAGTTCTATGGTAGAATGAATCTCCATATTTTACCTTTTTATGTGTGTTATTTAATGCTGTACTTCATTGCACAAATGCACAAGAGTGTAGCGCAAAAGTGGCGAAAATAGCCGATCCACAAGCTTGTAAGTATGCTATTTGTGCTGTATTTTTTACATTTGGTGAACGTTTAAGTGGTTAAATCTGTCTGTGAGTTTAATAAATATTTAACCATCCACTAGCTGGAACACAGGTTCTACTTTCCTGTAAAGAAACTGTTTTGGACATGCACGTTTTGAATACTGTATGTACAGTCTGTTAACAGGGCAAATGGATTAAAGTAAGGAGAGGAGAGGAGATGAAGAGAACTGTACAGAAACAAAATGGAAGTCAAGAACACAGTCACCAGCAGTCATTAACCATAGAATATGTAAATGTTTTCCTCAGTTTCTGCGTGTGTGTGCGTGTGTGCGTGCGTGCTTGTGTGCGTGTGTGTGTGTGTGTGTGTGTGTGTGCGCGTGCGTGCGTGCGTGCATGAGTGTGTGTGTGTGTGTGTGTGTAGCTTGGTTAAATAGCATGGGGACTCATTGAATGTTAAATTGAATGGGGATTTGAATTACCTCATTAAACTTTAAAGTTCAGGGAAGGAAGTCACACACGCACACACACACACACACACACACACAAACACACACACACACACACACACACACACACACACACACACACACACACACACACACACACACACACACACACACACAGCTATGACTCCGTTGCCAATAAGTCGATTTAGAACTAAATTCCCCACTGAGCATGCCGTCTAAAAGTGGTCTAATAGTGGTATAGATTTGAACGTTTTTTAGTCGTCTAAACTTAGACTAGACGACTAATAGATGTCTAATAGTCGTCTAAATACAGACGGTCTACATTTAGACGACTATTAGACATCTATTAGTCGTCTAGTCTAAGTTTAGAAAACTAAAAAACATTCAAATCTATACCACTATTAGACCACTTTTAGACGGCATGCTCAGTGGGTCTATCTACTAGTCAATATCACAAATGTCCTGTTCTTCCAGAAATAAGGTTAAAGAATAATGCTGTTCCAATGCGACGCTGCTGACGTTTTACACATCTTGAGTTGTGGTGATGTCATGATGATCAATAGTTCCAAACACACAGTGCCCACACACTCAGGGTGTGTTGGGCGAAAGGGCCTTTCTGTGTGGAGTTTGCACGTTCTTCCCGTGTCCCCTATACGTTACATTTACCACATGGCCTGCAGTGTTTCTGACCCGTCGCCGATGCAACTCATTCCACCTCAGTGGCTCTGGCCACACCTGACTCTGAGTCCAATTAGTTTGACTCTGGCCAGATGTGACTGCAATCTGCCAGCACTCACCCAACATGTCCAACACGTCCCCAACGCCAAACTGACCAGCCAACTGCATGATCCTACCCCGTCCTGCTGGGAGACCGGAAGCTGGGGCTGCTGTCTCCACTAGCGGGAGACCCTCCTGAGAATGACTAGCAGTGTTGTAAGGCAACTAAGTACATTTACGCAGGTACTGTACAATTCTGAGGTATATATATATATATTTTTACTTTACTAGAATTATTCCAATTTTCTGTAGGCTTCTACTCCACAACACCCCAGTGGCAAATATTACTCCATTACAATTATTTGAAAACTTTAGTTAATAGTTACGTTGTAGAATTTGATTATTATTACAAAGCATACAATTAACCACTTCAGCCCTGTATACATTTGGGCCATTTGAAAATAGACGATCTACTATGTGATCACCATGCGAGCTTGTAGATCTGCTATTTCTGCTACACCAGAGGATTTGTATGAATTTGAAAACTTGCGTAAGGAGTACTTTTTCTTTTAATACTTCAAGTACATTTTGATACAAAAATGCTTTCTTTTACTTTTACTGAAGACACTTTTGAATTCTGAACACTTACTTGTGGGACGGAGAGAGTCGCAGCCCCAGCCTTGAAGCCTCAAAAGTCTAGTATCTCCCCCGGACCAAAAAGATGTCTCTTTGGTCTAGTGGTTAAGATATTGGACTTTCGTGCGGGAGACCCAGGTACGAAGCCGGGTGGGGAGGTTCGAATCACCTCCGTTACATTGGTGCCGTGACCCGGATCCGGGCTTCCCCGTAGGAGGAGGTCAAAGGGGGGTGAGTGTGACGGAGAGAGTCGCAGCCCCAGCCTTGAAGCCTCAAAAGTCTAGTATCTCCCCCAGACCAAAGAGATGTTTCTTTGGTCTAGTGGTTAAGATATTGGACTTTCGCGCGGGAGACCCAGGTACGAAGCCGGGTGGGGAGGTTTGGATCATCTCCGTTACACTTGTAAGGGAGTATTTCTACATTGCAGTATTGATACTTTTACTAACCGTAAGTAAAATACATTTGTACTTTTTCCACCACTGATGACCAGCCAGCTCCACCCTCCACCTCCCTCTTGGAAACCATAGGCCAGGGTGGGCAGCTGGGTTACAATGGTGGCTTCTTAGAGGGGTTCACTTCACTATACTATAGCTACAGGCAGTTGATTGTGTGGCTGTCACCGCGCTGCTTCCCCACCCTCAGGCTAGGCTGTATTATTTCGTAGTGCCCTGGGGGCTACGACCAGGCTTAATCCCCTCCCTGGCTGGAAGGAAATATATGCCACAGTGTTTCAGCACCATGGACAGCGCCCTTATTTCACCCTGTATAAAGTGTTGCATGAATAAGATTTAGTCGGCTATGTTGCCAGTACAAGTTCAATAAATGGACAACACTAGTTGTTAATAGTCAAATCTATTAATTCTGGAACTCAGAAGCTCACAGAGCAGTCCATGATAACTTCAGAGGTCAAGGGTAATGTCTACGCCACTTAATTATGATGGTATCATCCTCACTCCTCACTCATGCCATGGAAGTGACTGGATGATGTTTACATTATGAATTCATACTGATTTGACTGCTGATGTGTGAGCAGACCACCGGTGAGAGAGACTTTATTTGTCTCTATACGGTTACTTTGATTAGGTAATTAATAGAACCTTTGTAATATCTACTACTGCTGATGGTGATCATGGAGAAAGAACATTGTAAAGGGACTGACTGTAATGACTGTATGTCTTCAGTCTCCATGTATGGATGGGCTGCGAACAGGACCCATTCTGCGAGCATGTTCAGTTTCATGAATGCGTGATCGCACTCCTTTAAACAACATTACAGCATTGTCCCTTACCATTTTCAATGTCAATACCAATCCCTACTGCTTGCATGAAACAATGTTGAATAAACCCACAATCCGACAAGGGATGGAAAAGCCCATGGTAATGTGCAGTACACAAATAAATAAAAAATAATACAGTGTACTGACTGGCATTTGCATGGCTCCAGGTTGGCTCCCTGGAGCCTGCAGAGCCCCTGGGCTGCAGCCCTGTCAGCCTGGGTGTTAAGGCCTGCCCTATACGGTTGGCACCAACGTCGACTTCAGCTGTTGCTGGGAAATGGCTGAGGGATGGGAACATTGCTGTGGCTGCTTCCCAGACTAGACTACTGAGGCTGGTAGCAGGCTGGGCTGATAGCCAGAGAGCTGGGGCTCGCGGCCAGGCTCAGCTGCTCCTCGTCAGGGCCACAACGCTGCAGTCTCCCCAGCCAACGCACCACCGTGACAGGCTTCAATGTGGTGGAGAGACAACAGCGGGGTTGGAGTAAGAGGGGCATCACAGGACCAGGTGTTGCCAATGATATTTAATTAGGTTGTGTTCCATTCTGGTCGAACAGAGTCAACTCAGGGTGCTGATATTGTGCATGTTGGCTCACTGGAGAGACTGATACTGTGTCGCGCGATGTAGTTATTCAGTCATAAGCTCTTGTTAATACTTTTCATTCGTTCAATATCCCACAGATACACTTAACCACTTTCACTTGAAGACATTTAAAAAAATACCAAAGCTTTTGCTGTTTTTGCTGCTTTTTTGCTGGTTTTGTGTGATATCCTACAAAGTAGGGCATTCATTTACAAAAAGAAAAAGAAAGACATAGAGATACAACAGGTGTTATATTTTATCGGGAGCATACCTGTCTTATTGCCTCTAGTTTCATCACCACGGGAGGCAGGAGTTGTGACGATTAGATGATGTCTCATGCAGTATTCATCAACAATTTCTTCTGCTTTCGTTCACCTGCGGCATTAAGCTACGTTTCATGGTTAGAATATACATTTCAATTTCAATTCAAATTCAACTCATATACGATTATTGTGCCAGTTTAATCATTTTCAACCTAGTGTCCCAATTGTCAGCAAGTGCAAGTCTACATAATATGCAAGTATATATATATATATATATATATATATATACACACACACACACACACACACACACACACACACACACACACACACACACACACACACACACACACACACACACACACACAATATTAAAATAATGACTTGCTGACAATAAGGATAAGTCTCTCTTTTTTAAAAGCCATTACACAATCCAGGGCCAATTAAGGGATATG